>NW_006711159.1:843913-1007015 GCF_000167675.1 Trichoderma reesei QM6a | reverse complement strand
AACTTTAAATAAAATAACTAAATTAAATACTTACTAATAGTATAAATCTTATATAATAATATACTAGTAAAATTAATAAAAAAATTACTATTTTATATAAATTATAAATTTAAACTAAAAGCTTTTTAATTATTATTATAAAATAAAAATATAAAAAAAGTAATTATTATAATAAACTAAATAAAAGAACTGTATAATAAATTATAATTATAGCTTAAATTTATATAATAAAGAATAATTAAATATATAAATTAAAGAAGAATTAAGGGACTAATTCTTTAAAAAGGAGATATAGTTTACTTACTTTAATATACTTAAAATAATAAATAAGTAAATATTAAAATAAATAAGCTAAGTAATAAGCTTAATTTTAAAAAACTTAGACTTTATAAGGTTTTAAGGCAAATTAAAAAAGTTAATTATAAACTTAATCTCTTAGTATAAGAAGGATAATAAAGATAATTAATATACTTAATTTTTTATATATTACTATTTAAAAAAGCAGTAGTTAATTTAAATATAAGTAAAATTATTTATAATAAAATTATAATAAAAAGTAAAAAACTTAAATATAAAGTTAAATAAATACTTTAAATTAAATTTAATAAAAATACTTAATAGCTAAAATACTTTATAAAATAGAAAAATTATAATAATACTAATAATATATAAGAATTTATTAAAAATCTTAAATACTTAAAAACTTTAGTTAATAAGTTTTATTAATAGTTAAACTTATAAAGGTTAATAGTAAGGGATTTAATAAAAACTAATCTTAATTAATAAGGTTAATAAAAAAAACTAAAATATTAAAATTAGTTAAATTAAGTATAGATATTTTTACTTAATAAGCAGCTGCTGCTGCCTTATACTTTACCTTTTTTATATATTTTAACTTTTTTAAATTATTAATTTTATAAGTAATAGCCTTTTATATTTTTTTAGCTTATTTTTTCTTTTATATATAAAAATATTTAATATATATACCTGCTTTAAGCTAGGCTTCTTTAGCCTGCTTTAGCTTAAAATTAAAATTAGCACCTTTATTAGCTATATAATAAAGTTAAGATATAAATAAACTAAAAGCCTTATAGCTAGGCTGCTAAAAATAAATACAGCTTAAATAATAAAAGAAATTAGCTTTTAATATAAAATACTAGTAATTATATTTTTTATAATATTAATAAGGTTTTATAATTAATAGCTTAAGTAAGATTAACTGCTTTAAGGCATGCTGCTAAAGTACTTAAAAAAACTTAAAATATTTACACTTATTATTAACTATTTTAATTAATATATAAAAAAAAGAATATATAAATAAGAAACACTTATAAAAAAGTAAGAGGAATTATAGGTTTTAATAGTATAAATAAGGTTTTAAAAATAAAACTAATAAAAAAGGGATATTATATTATAACCTAGCCTTATAATTATAATAATAAGCTACTTTTAGTAAGCAGCACTAAATAAATATTAAACTATTTAGCTAATTAAAAGCTACTTAATAAAATTAACTATTAAGTATATTAAAAATAACTTAATAAACTTAATAATTAAGTATATTAAGGATATTAAAATAACTAAATATATAAGTTATATTTATATTACTTATTTAAATAGTTTAAATAGCTAGTTATTATTACTTAATAGTATTTATAATATAAATAAATTAAAATCTAGATATTTACTATATAAGTGTATTAACTAGCTATATAACTATATATGCTTTAAGTATTAACCTAACTCTTTACTAGTATAAACCTAAATAGCTCTCTTATTAAAGCTATTTACTTAAATAGTTTATTCCTTAGGAAATAGTGTTTTTACTAACTATAGGAACCTGGTTTATTATATATTACTATTTAGGCTATATAAAATTGCTATTTAGGCTGTAACTAACTACTTTAAGCCTAGTGGGGGTCTATGTATTACTTTTCCTTAAAATACTCCTATACTTTAAAAATTAATATAAAATTCTAGAAAATTAATATAAAGAAAAAAAGAGTATATATATATTATTTCTATAGTAAAATTTAATAATATTTATTAAAATATATAGTTTTCCTTTTATAAAAGTATTAAAAACTTAACTTAAGTTAAAGTTAAATTTTTTTAGTAAATAGTACTTATATACATAAATATTTTTAAAAAATAGTATAGTTTATATAATAAGCTATATATAAATATAAAAAGTTACTTATTTTTATATTATTTAAAGGTTTTAAATTAAGCTTAAACTTTAGTATAGTTTTTTTTAGCTTTAGTATAGCTTTTATATAGCTTTAAAATATTAACTAAAATATTTTATAATACTTTATATATTAAATAAGCTATATAACTTTTTTAAATATTTTATTTATTTTTTCTTATTAGTAAAAAAAATAGATTAAAGGGCAGTACTTTAAGTGAAAATTTCCAGGTACTTGAACTACAGCCCGAATAGCAATTTTATACAGCCCGAATAGCAATACTCTTCTTTTTTCTCTTAGACTCTTGTTTCTTTTCCAATTATCAACCAATTAAGTCCAAGTTCTCTTTCATCTGCTCGCCTCTCTTCGTGAACTAGCCGATCTTCTGAGGAAGACTTTGAGTTTGAGGCGGCGGTTAGGTATCAAGCCTCAATTAAGCATAAAACTTCCAGCCTCAATCGCACTACACAAATATAGTAAAAAAAGCAATTGAAATTGAATTCAAGGCTGTCCCATTGGGTCTCCATGGAGCAGTATAAAAAGAGCCAATTCTTTCTTCGTCCAAGTCCGATGTCCTTTGTTTTTCCATTGAACTCTTCATTCGACTTCCATTCTGATAGTTCGAGATCATCTTATTCAAAGAATCTTGACACCTCCAATATCAAAATTTCCTGCACAATGGAGACCCTTGCTATCTCCCTCTTCTTCCTTTCTCCTTTGATCGGGTCCGTTTGGGCTCAAGATGGCGGCTCTCCCACCGTCAAGCTCCCCGGCTCCGAAATCCAGGGTATGTCACTTGAGGGCTTCGAGACCTTCAACGGCATCCCGTTCGCCGAGTCCCCGGCCGGTACAAATCGATTGAGAAGGCCTGTTAGAAGAACAGAGCCATTGGGTCAGTTTGACGCCTCCGGAAAGGGACCCATCTGCCATGAAGGGTACATCGAGCCGAACCCAACAGACTACCCATGGCACAAGGATCTCCTCAAACACGCGTATGTCGAGCGTTATAACACAAGCACGAAGGAGGACGGCCCTGTCCGACAACACCTGTCAACGGAGGACTGCCTGACCATCTCGGTCACCCGTCCGGCGGGCACCAAGGCGGGAGACAAGCTGCCGGTCATGTTCTTGATCCACGGCTACGGGTTCGTCATGGGATCCCCCGAGCCCTACGACAGGACCGGCTTCTTCAAGTTCGGCGTCGACAACCACCATCCATTCATCTTCGTTACGGCCAACTACCGTGTCGGTGCCTGGGGTTTCCTGCCTGGCAACGAGAGCGCCTACAGCGATGCGACCAATCTGGGCCTCTACGATCAGCGGATGGCCATGGAGTGGACGTCGGACAACATCGAGGCCTTTGGCGGCGATCCGGGCAAGATCACGCTCTTCGGTCATGCCGCTGGTGGTGTTTCCGTCTTCTCCCACCTTGTCATCAACGATGGCAACATCACATACAACGGCAGAGAGCTCTTCCACGGCGTCATCATGAGCTCTGGCAGTCTCATGCCTGCCAACGCTGCCGACTCGGTGAGAGCCCAGCTGACCTACGACTCCATCTCCGCGGCTGCTGGATGCGACGTCGCAATGGACTCGATGAAGTGCTTGCGAGGCCTGTCTGACCTGGACTTCTGGGTGGCCAGCAACTCCATCCCCGGCATCAACGCCGTCGAAGCCTTTAGGCTCTTATTTGTCC
This sequence comes from Trichoderma reesei QM6a, assembly GCF_000167675.1. NCBI lineage: Eukaryota > Fungi > Ascomycota > Sordariomycetes > Hypocreales > Hypocreaceae > Trichoderma > Trichoderma reesei. The sequence goes on along the minus strand of NW_006711159.1, from coordinate 1,003,130 downwards.
CGCGGCCTGATGGCAAGCTGCTCCGTGACAGCCCTGAAGAGCTGATCAAGCAGGGCAAGTTCGCGCAAGTACCCATGATTCTGGGCAACCAGGAAGATGAAGCCGCCCTTTTCACACTGAATCACGAGCTGCTCGAGAACAAGGCGAGTCATCAGCTCTGGGGCCACCTCCAAAACTACTACTTCTACCAATTCACCCAGGACAATGTAACGGCATTCCGAGAATGGACGTATCTCTACCCGGACCAGCCAAAGGACGGCAGTCCGTTCCGCACTGGCGAATTCTTCGAGACGTGGCTCGGCCGGAAGCAGGTCACCTCCACAATGGGCGACATCTTCTTCAGCTTCCCGCGCCGCATCGCGATGCACTTGATCGCTGAAGCTGATCCCTCCGTGCCCATGTGGGGATACATGGACTCGCACAACCACGGCGACATGAGCATCCACGAGGGACTCGTCGGGACCACGCACGGCTCCTTCTTGGACTCGGTCTTTGCCCAGGGCATATATGCTACGGCGCCGTCGTCTTATAGCACACGCGCGCACTTGATCAACTTCATGTACAGCCAGAATCCCAACAAGGGCATTGAGAGCGTCGAGAGCGGCGAGGGAGGCGAGGAGCTGCCGCAGTTGACGCACTGGCCGCAGTGGACGTTGGACCTGCCGCGGCTACTCTGGATCAACAGGAAGCACAACGCTTATGTCCAGGACAATGAGCGGAAGAGAATCTTTGATCATCTCAAGGGCAAGGTGGCATGGATCAGGTTGTAGACTTGAGAGAAGGGAGGGAGGGGACGTTGATTGCCAATTTTCAAGGGGCGGAGGTGCCACGGGTTTGGATGTTTGGCCAGCGTGATTCTTCTTGTTTCCTTGACGAGCGAGATGCCGTCTGTTTTGTCTGTCTTTGCCCGGAGATACCAGGAGTGGTCCAGAGTTCCAGATTGTGTAGATGGGTGCTCTTGAGCTGTGTAGTGTAGACTCTTGCAATTGATTTGTTAATGGTTCAACTGGCTCTCCTGTCGAGATTGTGATGCCGCTGAAGTCGTTTGCCGTGGACTGAAGCCCGTAGAATGGCTTGTGGATGTACCTCAAGGTAAAGGAACTGCAGGTTGGAGGTGCAGTTCAGCCAATGACAACCTGGAATGGTTTCGTGCCTCGTGCGGGCCGTTTCATCCCCCCTTTCGAAAGGAAGGAGCCGCGCCTTAGGTTCTTACCTTGCCTTACATCTGCTCCGTTATACCTTACCTGGAAGGTACCTCCTATGTAACCTTCCTCTTGACCACCTCATTGCCTCTTCTCCTCCTCCTTCTTCTTCATCACGATCCATCATCTCATCTCCAGCTGAAAACGCAGTACCAGCCAAGGCCAGCACAGCCTCGTCACCACCTGAACCGCAGCCTGTCCACCGTTTCACACAGCAGGCAGCCCGATCCAGGTACCCTTTTGTTTACACAGCGCCTACTCTGTCAGGAAAATGGCTTCTGCAGAGAATACGAAGAGACTGCCACCAAGCCCAGAAGTTCGCCAACTTGCCTTACTGAACCGCTCTGCGACATTTCTAGAAGCCGCAACTCATGTCCGAACTTTTAGCAATGAATTCCAGCGGCCGCCGGCTAGCCCATCGCATCGCTGTCACACGCTGCAGCAAACTCGTCGAATGCCAAGTTGCCAAGCTCTCGTTAATGCTCTGCCGTGGCCAACCTTAAAGCTGCCAAAACTGGACACTAGCCGCTGATGCACAGCCTCAGCCTGGGACTGTATCCACCTCACATGTCGGTCCAGTGGTTTGAGAGAGGCGATCGAACCGAGCCAGGGGGCTGGCGCTCTTTGGCTTGAAACCAGCCCAACTTTGGTTGACAGCAGCTTGTGCTTTCGTCCACTCCCTGTGGCCCCCGTTGCCTTGCACGGTTCCAGTGGTGTGCTAATGTGTACGTTTGGAGGACCTCTGCCATGATGGCCATGGAAAGGAGGTGATACTCGTGATGAGATCCCGACAACAGACATAGCGGTGATGAGGTTTCTCGAGATGAAGCAGCAATATACCTATGCACTATACGGTATTACGAAGCACTACTACCTTTTTCGAGTTGGGCTTGGCGATGGCTCAGCACGGAGGACGAGACCTGGATACGGGGTGCTGCTGCTACCTTGCTTCATAGAGGCAATCTTCTCTGCGAATCCCCCTTGGAGAATGTGCGTATTGCCGGTCTCGTTCGCTGCCGGAATCTCGGCTCCGTAGCAATTACGCAGCACTGCCTCCAGTGTGCCGCCGCGGCTCCTGTACCTCATGCTTCGTGCGAGGGCCATCCTTTGGACGTCTTGTTACTTTCCGCTTTGCACTTCTTGGCTTCCAGGCTCTCATAGCAGTCCACGGGGCTGTGGCATCCAGCAGGCACAGAACTCGCACAGGCAGGCAGGGTTGCTTGATGGACGAGCAGCGATCATCCATCCTCCGCACCAAGATGGAGACGCACCACCTCCGTGCGGCGTTTCAGGCCGTTTGCCCCAAGTTTCCCAGTCGAGCCGGGCTTCATGGGGCTTCGAAACTCGACGAGCCAGGGGGGGGCGCGGCTCTCTGGCGATGCTAGCAGGACGGTGAAATTGCACCTGCGGCCAACCAGGTGAGCCCATGCGCTCAACTCGTATACCCACGACTAATACACTGACACCCTTTTCCCGCTGGCTCCAAATGAAAATGACGCGCCTTAACTCTTCTGCACATCCGCATTATTCGCTTTCCCCCCTACCACCACTTCGTACCCTTTTCCTTGGCTTTCGCGTGCTGATTCGCATGCTTCCTCGCCGCCACACTCTTTCTTCTCTCATTCTCGTTTTCCATCTCTATTAAGCGTCGAGCCCTTGTGAGGCTTGTATGTAAGCAGTGGAGCGACCACTTTCGTTTGACGCGCGGCGGCGATCTCCTTGAGCCCTCACGTCTTTTTCCTGTTCTACGTCCGCCTTTCGCCATTGCATAGAGCTTTGTCCTAGCAACAGCCGCTCATTTTCTAAGCTGCATCTCTCGCTCTCACTTCTTGACTCTCTTTCAACCTGCTGAGTTCTTCGGTTGCGATACCCCGGTGGAAGCGAATCGCAGTCTGACACAATCTTGCGAACCCTCGACTCGCGCCGCTTTGCTTTCCTGTTGGACAGACTGGATCTGGACGACTTGCTATTCCCATCCACTAGAACTGCATATAGACGCCTCTTCGACAAGTCTGGAATACTTTGAGTATTAAACCTGCTGCACGCCATGAAGTCTCCTCTGGTGGCTGCGACAGCGGCCCTGTGCCTGCTGGGTCAGGGGGCGACGGCCGTTTCTCTGACTATCAACGACGACAGTAAGACGGAATGAGGCGCTCCCGCAGCGCAACGAACAAACAAGACATGGCTGACCGAAGCTGCTCCAGACTCGATCAAAAGCGCCGCGAGCACGATTGCCTTTGGCCTCATGAAGTACTACACCGGAAACAATACTGGCGATACCCCCGGAAACTTGCCCGACCCATACTACTGTTAGAAATCCTACCCGCTTTACCCTTCCCTCCTTCAGCCTGTTCTCGCGAGTCTCGATGCTAACCATGGGAGACAGGGTGGGAGGCCGGTGCGCTGTTCGGAACCATGATTGACTACTGGCGCATGACCAAGGATACGACATACAACGACGTCACGATGCAAGCCATGCTTCACCAGGCCGGAACCGACGGCAGCTTTCTGCCCACGAACCAGTCGCTGACCGAAGGAAACGACGATCAGGGCTTCTGGGCCATGGCCGCCATGTCCGCCGCCGAGGATGTCTTCCCCAACCCGCCGTCCGATCAACCGCAGTGGCTGGCCATGGCACAGGCCGTCTTCAACCAGTACGTCGGCCGATGGGACCCTCACTGTGGCGGTGGCCTCCGCTGGCAGATCTTCTCGTGGAACAAGGGTTACGACTACAAAAACTCCGTTGCCAACGGCTGCTTCTTCAACATTGCCGCTCGACTGGCCCGATACACCGGCAACCAGACCTATGCCGACTGGGCGCTCAAGGTCTGGGATTGGGAGAAGAAGGTTGGCCTGATTGGCCCGCAATACCAGATCTTTGACGGTCTCAGCATCGACAGCGACAACACGTGCGGCCAGATGGATCAGAACCAGTGGTCCTACAACGCAGGCATCTACATGCATGGCGCCGCCGCCATGTACAACTTCACCAACAACGCCACCTGGAAGGCCAACCTGGACGGCATGGTCAAGGAGACGGTCGCCAAGTTTGTCAACAACGGCATCATCTACGAGCAGTTTTGCGAGCCCCGAGGCTTCTGCAGTGTTGACCAGAGCACCTTCAAGGGCTATCTGATTCGCTACATGGCTTCCACCATCCAGCTGGCTCCGCACACCATCCCGACGCTCATGCCCCTCATCGAGACTGCTGCCTCTGCGGCGGCATCCAGCTGCACAGGCCCAGCCTCGCCCACCTTTAAGGGAATTGATGGTACAGGGTGCGGCTTCACGTGGATTCCCAAGGGCACATACGATGGCAAGAACGGTGTTGGCTCGCAAATGAACGCCTTGGACGCTGTCATCTACGCTCTGGTCCAAAAGGCCCCTGCCCCCGTCACAGAAAAGAAGGGCGGTACTTCCAAGGGTGACCCTGGTGCTGGTATGGGCAACATCGACCCGGCTGGCGATCTTGACAAGATTACGAAGCCGACGACGGGCGGAAAGGTTGGAGCAGCCATTCTCACTCTCCTGTTGCTCTGCAGTGTCCTGGGCGGCAGTGCAGTGCTGCTGTTGTAAAGAAGAGCACAGCGGTCCAACAAGAGAAAGCTATGTGGATGTGCTTCTCTATACATATTCATGTGTTGGTCTTGTACAGCACATGCTCTTTTTTTGATTTTCTCACAAGTCCCGAGGTATTAGAGCGCAGGATGGATGCTCTTTGTGGCTGGCGTTTTGGGAGTGCCTTGGATATACATTTCTTGATCCCCTTCTTTTGGTTTGTCGTGTGAATAGGTTCATATCGTGGCGATGTGGAACCCGGCCATTGTCACTTGTTTGCCGTCTTCATCATTGCCTACCTACTTGTTCATTTGTAGCATCTTGGAAGTTCTACCCTAGCTAGACAACGGGCAAAGCCTGATATCAGAATTGCACGACATTATGACTGAAGGCATCCTGCGACTTGACTTGGCGACACAAGCGATGCCGTTTGGAGATAGTTGGCTATGTATTGAGGTCGAGATATGCCACAGTCATCGTTCATGTTTTCATGTTTATTAGTTGTGGCCAGTACCAGAAGCCAAGGGAGGTCTGAGCTCCGCAGGTGGTAGAACAAAGCTTCGGTTTGAAATATGGAGAGCAGCAGTGACATTGAAGCTTGGATCATCTCTTCTCTTGTGCTAATCAATGGGTGCTGAACAAGCCTTGTTGGGGACGGGCCGCAAAGTGGCAATCCGTCCACGTCCAATCAATGCCCGCTTTACAATCAAATCCAATCAAACCGAATTAATTTAAGGTTGAATCCTGCATCTTCCCCGCTGATATAACCAGCATACTACGCAAAGTCAGAGGTACTTGGTCGTAAGCTGGATGGCATACCAAGTCAAGAGGTACACCCGAGGTAAGGTGAGAGTGGTGCATGACAAGCGACTTGGCGTCTCGACCTTCTCCGGACTTGTGGCTTCAACCCCGCCATGATGCCTAGAGATTGGAGCTTCCCCGCCCTTTTCTTTGGATTCCATTTTCGTTCAGCTTTGGAGTGTCATCGCCATCGGACATGCAGACAGACCTACCTTACGTCACTCAAAATCAGACCACTTGCTATATAGTCTTTTAGCACCTTGATAGAATTCTAGACCCTTTCATTTCAGTTCATTCACCAAACTATATTGATTGAGCGTGTCTTTGCCTCTTTCTCTCTCTCTCTCTCTCTTTCACTCTCACTCTTTATCATCATCATCATCATCCTCCTCCATGTCTCCCTCCCTCCATGCTGCCTCTCAACCTGAGCCCCCCTCCAACCCGCCCATAATGTCTACCAAGCACTTCATCAACGACCCGACTCACCTCGTCAACACGGCCCTCCACAGCCTGACGCTGACAAACCCCAACGTTGCCCTCGACCCGGCCAACAAAATCATCTACCGCCGTCCAACCGGCGATGCCCCGCAAGTGTCCATCGTCTCGGGCGGAGGATCCGGCCATGAGCCGTCCTTTGCAGGCATGGTTGGCCCGGGCATGCTCTCTGCCGCCGTGGCGGGGACCATCTTTGCGAGCCCGTCTGCGGAGCAGGTGAGGACGGGCATCATGTCACGGGTGGACACGGACAAGGGCGTGCTGGTCGTGGTGATGAATTATACGGGCGACATCCTCAACTTTGGCATGGCTGTGGAAAAGGCCATTGCGGCTGGCAAGCAGGTCGAGATGGTCGTTGTGGGCGACGACGTTGGCGTGGGGAGGAAGAAGACGGGCAAAGTGGGAAGACGAGGAATCGCGGGGACCGTGCTGGTGCTCAAGATTGCGGGTGCTCTCGCCGCGCAGGGACGATCGCTGCAAGACGTGGCAAAGGTTGCTCGGCTGGTGGCGTCCAACCTCGTCAGCGTCGGCGCCAGTCTGGAGCATGTTCACGTTCCCGGACGGGTCGTTGATACCAGCGAGGGCCTGGCGCCGGAGGAAGTCGAGGTCGGAATGGGCATTCACAACGAGCCGGGGTCGAGTAGGGAGAAGATGGAGCTGCCGCAGCTGGTGGAGAGGATGCTTGCCCAGCTGCTCGACCAGAGCGACAAGGACCGAGCTTTTCTAAACGTCAACTCGAACGAGGTCGTTCTGCTCATCAACAATCTCGGAGGTGTTAGTGTTCTGGAGCTGTGCGGCATCACGGCGGAAGTGGTGAAGCAGTTGAACGACAAGTATAACATTCGACCAGTCCGCATCATCAGCGGCACGTTCATGACGAGCTTGAACGGCCAGGGATTCAGCATCACGCTCCTCAATGTCGTCAACACCGACATTGGCGGGCCGAGCATGATTGAGCTGTTGGATGCTCCCAGCGAGGTCACCGGCTGGTCTGCACCTATACAGAAGACGTCTTGGGAGGCAAAGAACACTGCCACGAGGACAGGCTCTGCTGGCGAGAACATTGAGATTGAGCCGAGCGGATTGCGGATGGACGCTCAGCACGCTACGAGTGTGCTTACGAATGCGCTGGAGCGCGTGATTGCGGCCGAGCCCGAGGTTACAAAGTACGATACGGTTGTTGGCGACGGAGACTGTGGTATTGGCCTCAAGAGAGGAGCCGAAGGTAGGTCACGCCAAATGCTGCATCTGCGCTCCAATCTCAGATACAGAGCATGTCACGCTGACTTTTTTTGCAATCTCAGCCATCTTGAAGCACATTCAGCAGAAACCCCTGACGGGAGACGTCGTCGTTGACGTAGCGTCCATAGTGCAGGTGGTAGAAACCGCCATGGACGGCACATCCGGCGCCTTATACGCCATCTTCCTCAACGCCCTCGTCCACGCTCTCCGCACCCTGGGCACAGGCGAGGCCGGCCCCTCGGTGTGGTCCGCCGCCCTGGAGCTCAGCTGCGAGGCCCTGTCCAAGTACACCCCTGCTCGACCTGGCGATCGAACGCTCGTGGACGCGCTTTATCCCTTTGTCGAGGTCTTGGGCCGGACTGGGGACGTGAAGAAGGCTGCGGATGCGGCGAGGAAGGCCGCCGACGAGACAAAGGGCATGCAGGCGAGCCTTGGGCGGTCGGTGTATGTGGGCGGGAGCGGATATGAGCAGGTGCCTGATCCCGGTGCTTGGGGATTGGCCTGCTTTTTCTTGGGTCTGGGAGGCGTAAAGCCGACTGAAGAGGGCTGGGAATCTATCTGAAGGTTTGGCATGGCAGTGGATCGAGATCATTTGGGTAGTAGTAGTCAGCCTTGGGAGGCCAGGTATATCGGCCCAGGGTTCTGTTTGCAGGCATGACCACGTGTGCTTTTGAAAGCAACCGAAAATAAATTGTTATCAACGCCTATATTCGCCTTGTTGAGTCTCTCGCGATGTTGATTCCGTCATCCAACAGCTCAATGTCGATTAAATAATTCCCCAGGAACAGACCAAAGCAGATTCGTGTAAACTCTAGCTCAGAAGGACCAAGATGACGCTATCACCTCTCAGGAACCTGCAACACGTCAGTTATCTCAAGCCAAATACAGCCCATCGTCCCCCTTGTTCTCCCCCTCATTCGCGCGAATCAGGGCTCAAGGCCGAGTCTGATCGACGCCACGGAAAGGGGGGGAGAAGGGAAGTTTGGGAAATCGGAGAAGAGAGCATACATCTTGCTGATAAACCTGTCCTTGTTGACCGGCCGGCCCTTCTTGCCGTCCGCTAACCTGGGCGTCTCCGTCCACATCTCCTTGACGTTCTCGAGGACCATGTTGCAATGCCTGTCAAAGGCCTTGACGCGGGCGAGCAGCTTGCGGTTGGAGCGGATGGAGATGAGGACCTGGGTGTGCGAGCGGACGGCCGTCTGGAGGATGGAGAGGGGGCCGGAGGAGAATTCGTATTCTTCGAGCTGGGCGATTTCGTACTCGCTGTTTAAGAAAATGTTAGCTTGTCTGTTTCCTACTTCTACTATGTCCGTCGGGAGAGTGCGTTGATGAAGCACAGGAGGAGGAGGAAGCGTACGTGAGTTCCGAGCGAGACTTAGTGAGGAGTTCCCTATTGAGAGAGAGAGAGAGAGAGAGAGTCGAGTTAGCACGAGGAGTGGTCATTGACGGTAAGGAAGCAATAGGGAGAGACGCACTGGATCTTGGGATCGGCCATTGTTGCTGTTGGGGGTCGGACTCGGTGATGTTCGCGCGTGATGGAGTTGCGTGCGCAAGGCTGGGCATTGAAGCTGTCGAAGCTCCGAAAAGTTGCAAGGCGAGGCGTATCGCGGGCGGCTGACGATGATTGGCTCGTGTCGCGGTGTGTTGTGGGAACGCTCGTTCTTGCGCTGGAATTATGTAAGCTCTTTTAGATGACCTTGTCGCCAGCACGTGATCCAGATGCCGCGAATTGAAAGGTACTTTAGATACGTACCTAGGTACCTCAATAGCCGCTCCTCCACGTTCCTTATCGGCAATCGGCGGGCCAATTTTCAGAACGACGGGTGGAGCTGCTTCCAGGTATTCTTGCGCAGTGACCCGAGCGAGGTTCATCGATCCGGATCTTGTCCTCGTCGTCTAGCTCTCTAGATGCTCTAGATATCTCACAGACTTCGCCTCGAGGGTGCGTCTTGTATACTTGGCCTTCTAATGTCCTTCCGAACATTCGCGGCTCGAGCTGGCGTGGCAGCGAATGCCGCGGGCCGGAGCAGCTACCGCAGCAGCATGGGCATGGCGCAGTTGAGCAGAGCCATGAGCTCATCACTCGGCGCACGACCGGTAAGCAAGGAGCAGTGCCCTTTTTGTGTGTGTGTGTGGCGAGATGCTGATTGAGCCGATAAAAAGCTGTCCCCCGAGGCCTACAACGTCAAGGAGCTGCCCGGCGACGAGCCCAACGATGTCGTCTTCGAGAGCAAGTACGGGCTCAGAACGGTGCTGCTGAACCGGCCGAAGAAGCTCAACTCCCTCAATGGCTCCATGATCCGCAAGATCGTCCCGCGGTTGATTGAGTGGGAGAAGTCAGACATGGCAAACGTCATTGTCATGAAGGGCGCGGGCGAGAAGGCTCTTTGCGCTGGCGGTGATGTTGCGGAACTGGCCAAGTACAACCAGGAGAGCCCTGACGGGTGGAAGAAATCGGCGGAATACTTTGCCCTTGAATACCAGCTGGACCACTACATTGCGACATACCAGAAGCCCTACATCGCCTTCATGGACGGCATCACAATGGGCGGCGGCGTTGGCCTGAGCATCCACGCGCCCTTCCGAATCGCGACCGAGCGGACCATGTTTGCCATGCCCGAGACGACGATTGGCTTTTTCCCCGATGTCGGTGCATCCTTTTTCCTGCCTCGGATGAACGGCTCCATCGGAACCTACCTCGCGCTGACAAGCGATCGGCTCACGGGACCCAACGTCTTCTACAGCGGCATTGCTACTCACTACCTACACTCGTCAAGTCTGCCGGATCTCGAGGCACGTCTGGCGGAGCTGCGTTTCCGCGATGAGGACCCTCTGCCTCGCAGACTCGAGCTCATCAACGACACACTGGAGGAGTTCTGCACGGGTCTGCCATACGACCAGGCCTTTTCGCTGAGCGGCGAGACACGACGAGCCATCGACCGATGCTTCAGCAAGAACAACGTGGATGACATCATTGCTGCCTTGAAGGAAGAGCGGGGTCAGACCGAGGAGTGGGCGCAGAAGCAGCTGGCAACGCTCAAGAAGCGATCGCCCACTGCCGTGCATGTTGCCCTCAGGCAGATGCGCGTCGGCGGCAAATGGAGCATCTCGGAGACGTTTGAGAAGGAGCATCAGATTGCCACCAAGTTCATGCAGCACCACGACTTCACCGAGGGTGTGACGGCGCTGCTGGTGCGCAAGGAGGATGCCAAGTGGCAGCCCGCGTCCCTCGAGGACATCCCCGCGAGCGAGAACGTTGCCAAGCCGTTCTTCACCTTTGACAAGGACGCCGGACTTAAGCTCTTCACCGACCGAACATACTCCGAGTACCCCTACGCCGTGCTCGGTGTGCCGACCGAGAGGGAGATTCAGGCCATCGTGTCCAGCACCTCTCTGACGCCGGCGGAGCTCGCCAAGCAGGTCAAGGCGTCGAGAAAGAACCGACAAGGCGTGGCCGAGGTTGTGGACGAGATCATCAGCCGTAAAGTCACTGTTGATGAGCAGGGCAAGGCCAAGTGGGTGGCTGATGAGGCGACAGCTACAAGTCGGCTATGAGAAAAGGAGGGGAATAGGGGCAAGATGAATGCAGGAATGAAATAAAAGGAGCAGATACATGTACAATAGTGAAAAAAGTAAAAATAACGTGATAAAACATGTCCATGCAACTGGGTGTGACAAAATGAAAACACAAGTGATAATGTCGTGATAGTGCGTGTGTCGATAATAAATACTGCGGAGATGGTTCGCGCCCGTGTGCTTCCGCAAGTTGCGGTGGAGGTATAAACCATCGGCGTCATCGACAGCGGGCGAGAGACAAGAAAAAGACCGGCCTCATTTTCGGTGCTGAAGAAAAAAAAAAGGCGGCAGGGCGAGCAACACCATGGAGGGGCAATAAGACGGTATTGCAGCCTAAAACACGCAGGGAGAAAACCACGTCACGAGATGGATGGCCATTTTGTGGAGGAGGGGGGGGGGGAACAGACGCTGATGGGCAAAAGAAGACCTCTGAAGATGGCGTCAAGTCGACTCAGGAAACTATAAAAGGGGGCCGGCAGTCCCCCTCTCTCCTACAGAGCTCTGCTCTCCTGGCCCCGGAAGGAAAGGGAGAGAAAAGAAGGAAACAGAAAGATTCATCTTCTGCTGCTTGTTGCCTCCCTGTTTCCCGTGTCGAATTGCCAGCTCAACCGGAGCTTCTTTGCCCGGGCCGCCCGCCAGCACCATTGTTTGTTCGGCAACAGAACAAAGAGCGTGTAAGATAACGGGCCTGTTTGCTGGAACGTCCTTGTCCGAAGAAAGCCAAAGCCCAGATTCTCCTCTCCGGCGCCGCATCCGCTTCCGGGGTTCAGCCGGACGCACCAACCAGCGAGAGGATCGACTGCTCCATTGGGTAGGTGGGGTCTTCTGTATCGGCCGAGGGCGCGGCTAGGCTGACGATTAGGAAGGAAGCTTGGAAGCCCTTGCGCTTGCACTTGCACTTTGCAGTCGAGCCTATCAAAGCACCCGCATTCCAGGCCCTGTGCTAGCCCAGGCTTGTTCACTGCCGAGACACGCCTGTTGCTGCAGGCACTTTCTCACTGGAAAAAAAAAAAGGCTCTACTACTACTACCTAATAATACAAGGTGCGGGCTGTTCCATTTGTTTGTTTGTCCCCCATACGTCAAAAAGCACCGGACGACTACCTGGACCTGCTGTGGCGCGGCTAGCCATCGCAAGGTACTGCTCACGTACCGGCCAAGGCACGCCGCCGCGTTGAGGTAGTACACGCTTTCGCTGGCGACGTGACAAGACGGTCCAATAAGGTAAGGTACCTCCTTACCTATAAGGTACCTTACACATCCACCACAGCTTCACCTTATCTGCTGCATCTGCTGCCCTCTCACCAGAACAAAGAAAACCGCTCTCTTCCTGTCTTTCTCTCGGCCCGCTTCCCTGCGTGTCTCTGTAGCAACGTGGACTCGGGCCCTCATTTGCATTCTTTTTCCTCTTCTGCTGCCCCGTCTTCCCTTATGTTACCTTAGACAAGCCGATAGAGGGGTCTCTGCGCGCACTCGCTCACTCCATAGGTACTACAGCTCACCAGATCCACTTACGCAGAGAGACGCGACCTGCAGGTATTTTGGCGCGTCACGAACATGAAACCCGCCTCTCCCATTTGAGTCGGTTACCAGGACAAGACAAGCCTCTCCAGCAACCGAGCAACTGGACTCTCCACTTCCCTTTTTCCTCAACCCTCGCCAGAAAAAGCACCTCTTTCAGACCTCGCATCGCCAGCCCCAGCAGCAGGAGCTTCATCTCTCCCCCAAAGGGCGACGCAGCGGCCGAGGGCGAGGCTCTGTTCGCCATGGCTTCACCAATGCCGGCTCACTCGAGCGGCTGGAACCAACCGCCTGCCGCTGGCGAGACGGTGGACGAGTATGGTCTGCAGACCAAGTTCATGAACTGTACGCGCTCTCTCTCCGTCCATCGCCTTGTCGCTCTGCTCGTGCCCGCCTGCGCGTGCCATGTCTTCTTGGTTGGCCGCCAGCGACTAATTCAGCCCCGACAGTGAAGGTGCACTACACATTCGACCGAGAGGCCAAGGAAAAATGCCTGGCCAGAGGCTCTCAGCCGCTGCAGGTCCAGACCGTGCCCGTCGACGACAGCAACACCATTGGCATCGTCGACTTGAGGGCGTGCGTGCACGTCATTGCCGAGTGCAGCCCGGAGCTGACCAACCACGACTGCGACTACACCATCTACGCAATCGACTATTCAGAGCCCGACTTCCCTCTGGTCGGGCAGGGCCTGCTCTCATGGGTTTTCCAGTCGATGCGGCCCGACTTTGGCAACTACCAGCCCAAGATGGTGACAGGCCGTGTCACGAGGAATATACTGGGTGTGTTTGGCGGCGGAAATCGAGAGACCCTGGAGGTCAGATTGAAGCTGTCTGAGACGACACGGATCCAGCGTTCTGTCACATATGCTCCTCCTCCCGTGGACCAGCAGCCTGCGAGGCCCATGGAGCAAGCCGTGCCGCCACATGCCGCCTCAGAATGGAACTCTCTGATCCAGTCCAACTCCCAGGGCGTGTCCCAGCAGGCAAACCACAGCTACGGTGGCCCCCCTCCGCCTCCTATGCATAACAGCCATTCACCAGCCATGGCTCATGCGCTACCTCCAGGGCCGCCGCCGCCCTTGGTTAGGCAAGGCTCCTTTGGGCCAAGCTACAATCAGAATTCGCCCGCCCAAGAGCAAGCCAGGGTTGCTCCCATGCCTGTCGACACCCAGTCTCAACCATTGCCCAACATTCCTGCGCCGTCCTCACGACCATCTAGCAGAGCGTCGAATCGACCACCGCGGAGGAAACCACCCACGGGCAGGCCACGGGGCAGGCCACGAAAGAAGCCCAATGAAGGCAACACTTCCGGCTATGAGGATGGAACCGAAGGAGAAGAAGCCGCACTCCCAAAGGAGGACGAGCCCGTCAAAAAGAGGGCCAAGGTGACCAAGGTGGACAAGGCAGACGCGACTCCCTTCGCCGCCGAGCCAGAATCCCTCAGGGTGGCTGCTAGCAACTCCAGCTCCCTGCGCAACTTCCGGCCTCTTGCCATCAACAGCGACAGTGTGACAGGTAGCCATCTGCAGGAGGTCCCTCGAGCTCCCACACCCGTTCCTAACGGTCGTCTCAGGGCTGTACCAGGACGGGAGCCCAGCTCCCTCAAGCGACGCGAATCCGCGCTGAGCCAGCGGCCTGTATCAAGCTTTGCAACGAGCGACATGGGTGGCTTCCCTTCTCCCGGCATGATGGACGACGACAGATCGCCAGACTCTACGGCCCCGACGCCAAATTACCCCGAGGACAGTCCCGCAGATATCGGATCCTCGCCACCCGTTCAGCAGGCTACGCCCTATATGCGGTCCAGCCCACCCCCTTCAAGCCCGGTGCTGCCCCCCATGCCGGCAATGGCTCGTCAAGAGCATAGCATGTCGGGCAATGACGTGAGCGAGCTGTTTGGAGAAGGAGACCCGTCCAACATGGAGGAGCTACCACCGCAACCGCGCACACACAGTGCTCCTAAGCAGAGCGTGCCCGTTCAGGTCTTCCAGCTCCAGGACGGCCCCAGCGGCCAGGATCTGGTACATGTTAGGACCTACAATACCCCTTATCCTACATCCAACACACCAGCCCCCACTGAAAGCTCCCTTTTGCCTCCAGCGAGGCGAGAATCGAGCCGACCACAGCCCAACGCCCAAAGTACAAAGAGGAAGAGGCCGCAGTCGACCGCGACATCACCAAACTTGGCTCCCACTCCACCACCTACAACCGACGCCATTGAACGGGCCATGAGCCCCAATCTGACCTCCACGCCAGCTCCAATCCAAGCTCCGACTCCTATCCCTCTTCCCCAAACCATTCGCGCTCCTGACTCCATCCAAGAGCCCATCTTTGTGCCTATTCCCACCGCCACATCTCCCGCCAACGCCGCCGAAGGCCCAGCACCAAGTTCCGCAGCACCACCTCCCGAATCATTTGCAACCACGACGCCTACGCCGGAGCTCTCGCAGCTTGGCGATCTCACAGACGACATCTTCTACGATCCCATAGTTCAGCTCGCCTCTACATTTTCGTCGAGAGACGAAGCACCTCCGCCTCTCCAACCGCCCTCTCGATCTTCACAGCCTCCTCAACCGAAACCGCAGAACTCCAACAAACCCAAGCATCCTCGTCAGCTGAATCGATCACAATCCGCAGGGCCACTCGTATTACCATCAACTCCAGCTAGCGATCCCATCGGCCCTTCGACCTTGTCTCAGCCTCCCGCCGTCGCCTCGGGTCGCCCATCCTCGGTAGGGGGCGCCGACATGCGTCGGCCGAGCTCCATGGGGCCGCTCGCCTTGCCACTCCCCGAGTCTGCAGTAGACCATGCGCCCTCGGCAAACCAAGCAGCTCCGGAGGAATCCTGTCCGCCAAGCGATGCCCTTCCGCCGCCTTCTTCACCTCCGGCACAGAGGTCCAACAAGAACATCGTGAAGAAGCATGCCATTAAGCAGCGACTCGAAGAGGCGATCAATAATGGGGAGATGCCCCCCTTCTGCAGCAATTGCGGTGCCATTGAAACTCCCACTTGGAGGAAGATTTGGATCCAAGAGCGCGACGGCGTCCCAGAGCGTTGTGAATACTCCGAGAAGCCTGGCAAGATTACGGCAGTGGAGGTTTTGCAGCGCGATGAGGACGGCAACCCAACCCTGCATCGCGTCGTCAAGAAGAGTCTAGCCATTACCGATGAGAAGGCCAAGTGGCAGGAATCCCTGCTTTGCAATCCGTGCGGCATCTGGCTGACCAAGTGCAAGACTCACCGCCCCCCAGATAGATGGGACAAAGATGCGTCCCGGCTCGGTCAGGAGCGGCGGAAGAGAGGCACCGGCCGAAGCACATCTCGCCCGAAGAAGAATCGTCCCAAGGACGATGCTCCTTTCAACCTCACTTCGGAAGCGTACTTGACCACGGACGCATTGGACCCAATTGCACCCTCATCGCCGAAGATGGGCGAGGTGATTCCGCTCGACACAAACCCATCACAGAGGACAGAGCGCATCGGAAGCCAGGACAAAGACAAGGCTGACAGCAACGGCAACGGCAACGGCAACATTGACCTGGAAGTGCGATCCCAGCCAGGATCATCTCATTCCCAGGGCAGCGGAACAGCTCAAAGCCCCATCGACATTGACTTTGATGAAATGGCCGGCAGCACGAAGAGACTGCTGTTCCCTTCTCCAAGGAAAGAAGGAGTGCCGAAAGTGCTTTGCAATGTTGACATCAACATTGTCCAAACTACAGAGTATCGTCCGGGACAGCACGTCAAAGGAGACCAAGAGAATGTCGCCCTCGCCGTCGTGGCCGGGTCGCATGGGAGCACCGGCAAACTAGACGATCTAGAGGCTCTCTTCAACAGCCCGCTTAAAGAGCGGCCGTCCACCCCACCGCCCGACGCAGCACATCCTCAGGCCGAGGCTTTCAAGACGCCTACACGACCTACCCCAAGCCACAGGCCCATCACTAGAAGTGTTTCACGGTCCTTGCGGTCCGCTAAGTCGATTGTTTCGCCTAACCAGCATGCTCTCGAGCAGCAGACCCCCACTAAGACGCCAAGGTCCATGCTGAGAGTGCCCGGTAGCAGCGCCCGGAGACGCAGCCCGCGCGCCCATCAGGGGAGCTTCGATGTCTTTGATTCACCCGTTAGTCGAAGCATTGTACAATTGCTTTCGGAGGGCAACATGCTGGGGACCGGCGAGAATGAGGTTGACCTCAGCAGCCTGCAAGGCCTCGGGCACATGGAGGAAAGCTTTGACTTTAGCCTGTTGAGCACGGATAATCTGATGCCCAGCTCGCCGTCTAGAGCCGGGTCTACGGGATTGACATTTGATTATGACGGCGTCACTAGTAACATTGGTGACTGGATGGACAGTGTGATGAAGCTCAAGTGATGTCCCTTTGGGAATCGCGGTGAGAACAAGGGATACGGTACTTTGATGATTGATGTTGGTTTCTTACCTTTTAGCGCATGGAGTTTGGGATTGGTTTTACAAACGAGCTCCTACACGGGTGGCATTGAGTCCTTGGTCTCTTGCAGTCAAGAAGAGAGAGCTGTCACTCTTTTTGCCCCTTTGATTTCCTTTACTGTAGTGGCACTTGTCATCAAGTGCTTTAGCATAGTCGATACCAGAGCAACGCTCAAATTTTCATGATACATTACATGCCCTGTGTCCGCCTCTGATATGTATCTGGGAGGTAACTCGCGAGTGAAATGGTGTGTAAGAGGGCGCGCTTGATAACGTTCGAATTGCAACAGATGGGGATTTGAGAATGTATTACAGATTAGATTGCCTTTCGCTCTACGCCAATGCTGAATTCCTCTTGACAATCTTATCACACTACCTAGATATTCAGTAGGCGAATTGACTCGAAAGGGTATCGTTACTGTCCGTACTATCACTTGGTATACCTGTAATACCTGTAATAGTCTGGAAGACGGGAGGGAGTCGGGAGTTGGGCTCAAAGGTACATGCTCGTTGTACCTCCAACTCGTGAGCTCTGCCACTTAACGCGTCGCGTCTCCACGTCCTCCAACTTTCAAACCCCCACTACACTCAACGTACAAACTTACAACAGAGAGCTTCTTGTTGCCAAAGACGAACCGAAAGGACGAACCGAAATCGGTGCAACTAGTACTACAACAATTCTGTTAGTGCTCTCACTGAATCACTAGACAAGTAGCAACGAAAGAAGCCCGCCAGCTTCGCCAAACCGGCCCGCCATGGCCGCCGACGAAATGCAAGCTCGATTCGCTCCCAACGGCGCCCTGGAGGCAGACGTCCTCGGCGAGCTCCAGTCGATGGCGCGGCTGCACGACATCTCGGCCGAGGATCTCTACTTCAAGTGGGAGTCGTACTGCATCAAGATGGACGCGGACGCGCAGGCGGTGACGCTGGACGGCGTGCGCGGCCTGAAGCAGAGCATCCAGGACGAGCTGGAGAAGGCGCAGCGGCGGGTGCAGCTCAAGAGCGAGAGGAAGAGCGCGCCGACGCCGAGGCCCAAGGCGGGCGGTAGAGGAGGAGCAGGAGGCGCGGATGTGTTTGGCATGCTGGACGGCTTGGTGCCGAGCACGCCCGGGTCTGCGTCTGCGAGGTTCCTGGGTGGCAGCGGCAGCGGCAAGACGCCGGGGAGTGGGGGGCTGAGGAGGAGGATGGAGATGCAGAGGGACATTCCGAGTTCGCCGGCGGCTGGGCTCAATGAGCAGATGAAGTCGATGAATCTTCCGTTAGTCAAGAGAGAGACATTATTCCCCTTGATCGGATATGGGGTGATTGTTTGGGTGCTTGTTTGCTAACCAGTGGTGTTTTGGTGTTGTAGGGCGACGTCCTTTGCGGATCGACAGAATGCCGGAGACGTCGTGGAGATCCTAAACGAGGAGCTTCCGCCTGCCGAGGCACCCATTGCGCCGTTCCCCGAGCCGAGAATCAAGCTCACTGCTGCGTCTGACCAGAAGAAGACGGGCTACAAGCCGCTTGCCATGAAGCTGTCGGAGGCTAGCGAGATCCTGGACGACCGAATCGACGACTTCATCGATCTTGTCCGCGAGCACCACAATCTGGAGGACTCTGCCTTTGGCAATGCGGCGACCGCAAGCACAACCGAGGTGGTGGCCGTAGGCCGCATAGCGTCCGACTCTCTCGAGGGCAAGCTCAACGCTGCGTCGATCGTGCTGGAGACGTCCAGGCGGACGGGCAGGGGCCTGAGAGTGCCGCTCAAACTGGATGCGATCCAAAGCTGGAGCTTCTTCCCGGGCCAGATTGTCGCGCTCAGGGGAAGCAACATCACCGGGGACGAGTTCATCGTCAAGGAGATTCTCGAGGTGCCTCTTTTGCCGAGCGCTGCCTCCAGTCTGGCGGCCCTGGAGGCTCACCGGGAGAAGCTCAAGGGCGACCCGGACGCCATGGACTCGGACTCGGACCCTGCGCCGCTCACCATTCTTTACGCAGCCGGGCCGTACACGGCCGACGATAACCTCGACTATGAGCCGCTGCAGGCGCTCTGCAGTCAAGCAGCCGACACATACGCCGACGCCCTCGTTCTCACGGGGCCGTTCCTTGACATTGATCATCCGCTTATTGCTACGGGCGACTTTGACCTTCCTGAAGAGGCCTCGTACGACCCGGACACGGCCAACATGAACACCGTCTTCAAACATCTCGTCGCCCCGGCGCTAAATCGCCTCGCCTCCGCCAATCCTCATCTCACCGTCATTCTCGTCCCCTCGGTGCGCGACGTCCTCGACAAGCACGTCTCGTGGCCGCAGGACACCATTCCCCGACGAGAGCTCGGCCTGCCCAAGTCGGTGCGCATCGTTTCCAACCCGATGACGCTGTCCATGAACGAGGTGGTGGTCGGATTGTCCAGCCAGGACGTGCTCTACGAGCTGCGCAGCGAGGAGGTCTCCAAGGGGGCGCCGGCGGGAGACCTCATGAGGAGGCTGTCTCGCCATTTGATCGAGCAGCGGCATTTCTTCCCCGTCTTCCCACCGACGGACAGGTCGAGGCTGCCTAGGACGGGGACGGAGGAAGGGCTCGCGACGGGGGCGATGCTGGACGTGAGCTATTTGAAGCTGGGCGAGATGGTCAATGTTCGGCCCGACGTGTTGCTGACGCCCAGTTCACTACCTCCTTTTGCAAGGGTATGTCCTTTTCTATATGCACTTTCCTTTTTCTACTTTGCAGTTGTTCCTTATTAGAATCGTCTGACTAAGGGATACTAGGTCGTTGAGAGCGTTTTAGCCATCAACCCGGGGTCTCTATCGAAGAGGCGTGGACCGGGAACGTATGCTCGCATGACGCTCTACCCTCCACCGTTGGATGGCGAAGTAATAGACGGCTTGATAAGTCACAGGGTATTCGACAGGGCGCGGGTAGAGATTGTGAGGATATAGAAGAATGGGGAAAGCAGGTCCGAAGCAAAGATGTAACTCTGTTTTGCTCATTTGCGTCATCTTCCTCCTTTTGTTTTTGGCTATGGTCTATGCCAACTAGGTACCTAGATTTGGGGGGGTATAAACTTGTACAGTTATTAAAAGTCTAGAATTCGGATGCGTTGGTGCATCTTTCACTGACAGACTCAATGTAAGCCATGTTGACCTTCTTGTGCATGCGTCTTCACTCCCCACTGTCAACCTTGCGCCTCTTGTCGCCATCATACCGATCCATTTCCCGAGACGTGCTCCTCTTTCTGCGATTCCAATCGTCATCCGGCCGAAACCGGTCGTCCTCACCACCGTCAAACCGGCGCTCTCCCCTCCTCCTATCGCCATCAAACGCTCCCCACCGCCCCGTGTCCTCGGTCCGCATATCCTTGTACTTTGTCGCGCCCTTCTTGCCCAGCTTCGTCATGTCCCGCCTCTGCAGATACTCGGGCAGGGCCTCGCGGTTGCGCACATCGTCCTGGATGCGCGAGCCCATGATGTCCCGCTGCAGCAGGCCCGCGGCGGCCGTCTCCTCCTGGAAGAAGGCGCCCCGGTGGTAGTACTTTTGCATGTACGCCATCTTGCCCTTGCCCTCCTTCTCCTCGCGCTGCCTGGCGAGGAAGGCCTCGTCCTCGGCGGCGCGCTCCTCCTCGGTCAGGTTCCGGCGGCGCTCCACCTCGGCGAGCTCCCTCTCGCGCTCCTCAATGGCCTGGCGCGCGCGCCGCAGGCGCTTGAGCTCGCGCACGCGCCACGCGGCCTCTTCGGCCTCGGGGTCCAGCCCGTCCGTGGTGTCGACGTCGGAGCCCGAGTCGTCCTCGTCGTCCCAGTGCTTCTTGCCGGCGGCGCGCGCGGCCAAATCCTTTTTTATCTGTTCCTCGACGAGCTCGTCGGCGGCGGCCTTTTTGCGGGCTTCTTCTTCTGCCGCTTGGCGGGCGGCTTCGGCGGCGGCGTCGGCGTCGGGGTTCTTGCCGCCGGAGCGTTGGCTTTTGGGTATGAATTTGGGTCGCATCATTAATCTCCTTGGCGCTTCTTCTTCTGATTCTGATTCTTCACTGCTTTCCTCTTCTTCTGAGCCGCTTTCATCATCTGACTCTTCTTCCTCTTCTTCTCCTTCTTCTTCTTCTTCCTCGGTGACGAAGCCTTGTTCGGCGGCTAGCCGCTCCGCCTTCTGCGCGGCGATGCGACGCGCCTCGGCGGCTTCCGCATCTTTACGGCGCGAGTCGAGGTCGACCTTGTTCAGGTTGCTGATGATCTTGCCTGCGCTGAGGGCTTTGGGGGGAGGCGCGACGGCAACGGGGGCGATGGGTTCGTCGGCGTCGCTGGCGTCGGAGTCTGAGGAGGAGGAGGAGTCGGCGCCAGTGGGCTTGCCGGCGCGGTGGCGGGAGGGTTTGATGGGATTTGCGGTCATGCGCTTGGGAGGCATTGTGGGCGGGAGGAGGAGGGAGGTTTCTTTGCGTGCGGGTTGGGTGAGATGGAGAGGGAAGAGAGGAGGATGAGGTTGGAGTTGATGATGTTAGAGGGAGAGTCTTGGAAAATCGAGGTGGGTCTGCGATAGCATGTCAGTTATCGAGCTGCTAGCGGGAAGCTTGTGATTCGGCTTCGAACAGATCAGACAGTTCAAGGCATCCCAATTTTGGGCAATTTCATGAATAATTGCTTGAATACACATGTCTATGTATGGTTAGAAGGCATGCTACTCTACTGGGGCTTTTTCGGGGCGGGCTTGTGATGCATACAAGCCCAATTGATAAGTTTGCTCTCGCGGTGTTTGGCTCTCGAGCTGCTGTACATTGTATGTTAGAGGTACATAACACACGGCGCCCGCGGTCCGAGTAATGAGGTAGTCCTCTTAGCTACTTTCTGTAGACCACTAATGATAAAATATCACTCTCTGGAGCCTATACATATGATGGCTATATCTATAATCAAGCTCGACATATCGATTTGAACATGAATTGGACTCCTGGTGTTGACAAAGGTCGCCTCTTGGTCGTCTGATAGGGTAGCTCTGCTTGGGAAATGCGGAGCAGGCCCCTCGTCTTCACGTCACAGCTCCACCAGCCAAGCTGCAGCTCAGCCAGAGCATCTCAAAGCTTCAACTTGTCTGTTCTGATCACTGAACTTTCATCCCAAAACCCCCTGTTTTCACACCCAGAGGAAGAATCTTGGCGGTCAATTGTGAAGGGCATTGGCTTCTACACATCTACTACCCCTCCAGTGATATCTCTGGCTTAGGGGCCATACTGTCATTATCTTACCGTCGCAATGGCGCAGCGAACAGTCCTCGTCACTGGTGCCACCGGCCTGCTGGGCAGAGAAGTCGCCGCCGCCTTTCGGAACAGCAGCGGATGGAACGTCAAGGGCTCGGGCTACTCGCGCGCAGACGGCGTTGATATCATCAAGCTCGACCTGGAGAGCGGAGCTGATATTGCCAAAACAATAGACGAGATACGGTGCGTTGATGCTCATTTGGCGGCTGTGCATAGCCGATATAACGACGCTTCACCCCGGGCTTGAATGCTGACGAGTCTCTTCTGAGCGTACGACAGCCCCGACGTGGTAGTTCATTGTATGTATCGTGCGCCGAGTGTTTAATCGATGGAAGCAGCAGGGCTCGGAGCGGGATTGCTGACTGACTTGGCTATTCACTTCCAGGCGCCGCGCAACGGTTCCCAGACAAGGTGGACAAGGATCCAGAGGCGGCACGGACGCTCAACATTGCCGCCAGCAAGTCGCTCGCCAGCGTCACTGCTGCTCGCGACATTCTGATGATTTACATCTCCACGGACTATGTCTTTCCTGGCCGGCCCGGCGAGGCTCCTTACGAAGCCGACGCCACCCCCGAGCCTACTAATCTCTATGGCCAGACCAAGCTGGACGGCGAAAAGGCTGTCCGAGAGGAGTATGCCATTGCTGGAAAGGAAGGCCTGGGCGTCGTCCTTCGAGTCCCGGTGCTCTACGGCCACGCGGAGACGCCCTCGGAGAGCGCCGTCAACGTGCTCATGGACAGCGTCTGGAAGGCCCAGACGCAGGGCACCAAGATCAAGATGGACCATTGGGCCATTCGCTACCCGACCAACACGGAAGATGTAGGGAGGGTCTGCCACGGTAAGTCTCGTCTCATGCTGCTCTACAGTTGGGCAGACGTCCGCACCGGGGTTCCCAATGTCTCATGATTACCATCTCACTCTTTCCTCGACCCTTGATATTTCGTTCTATTGCATATGGAGATGCTCCTCCGATGCTGACTGCGCTCTCCCCCGTTTCCACAGACGTGGCGGTCAAGTACCTCGATTCGAGCGATCGCAAGCATCTGCCCCAGATCCTCCAGTTCTCCAGCGAAGACAGAGTGACCAAGTACGAGATCTGCCAGCGCTTTGGCGACATCATGGGCTTGTCCATTGCCAACATTGAGCCCAACACGGAGGGCAACGACCCCAACGCCAGCGTGCAACGGCCGTATGACTGCCACTTGAGCACCCGGGAGCTCAAGAATCTCAACATCGACGTTTCGACATGCGATTTCGTCAGCTGGTGGCGCCGCGAGGTTCGCGCCTTTCGCAAATAGTTATTAATAGCCCAGTTCTCTTGACCGAACACGGTTTCGCATTGATGACAATCTTGTTGTCCACACCCGGCTTATCAGAGCAATGTGTGCATACCTACTTGTTTGAAGATGCACTTTATCACCTACTTCCTTGGAGCACATGCAAGCTCGGGGACATGTGCACTGCCGCCCTCTATGCGTGCGCTGGTATGCCAGTACATCACGGACGAGGATCGACACCCATGTTGCTCTTTCAGCTGGGCACATATATCATCTGTGAAAACTACTACTTGTCCATGTCACTAACAATACTCTGTCATATACGTGCGGAAGCGCAAGTAGGGAGGCGAATGATATACCAGACCCCTGCCTGCAAAGTACATAAGCCTAGACTCACCGAACGGTGGTTCGTGGGGGATCCGCTTAGAAGGCGACATTAAGAATATTATTTCGACCGCCTCCGCCTCATGACCCGCCGAGGAGATGCCCTCGATTGACCCAGGCTCACCGGAAGTCCTTTTTGAAGGGGCATGGAACGCCGTGAGAAGATTGGGGGCAGATCCATGCCTGCTGGACCCTGCCAGGGATTGTCGGCACCGTATAGCAAGTGAGTACAGCAGGCGAAGGCGAGGGGCAAATCGGTGATGCTGGTGATGCTGGCCATACTGACAGTTGCTGGATGGCATAGCGCAAATGTTCCATTCATACCTGCGAGCGCTCTAGAAAGTCCCCTTGCATGACTTTTCTTCACTACAATGAGACACACACTCGATCGACGCCGTTGAATCTTTGTGTCCGCACCGACCGTCGACAAGCTGGCCAAATTGAGACCCCCACCAGAAAAAAGCAAATACTCGAACAAACCCCCTTTGCAATCGCCGGGATGCCTCTGGAATTGTACTACCAGCGATGGTACCACTACTCGCCACGACAAGGCTTACTGCAAGCGAGGAGATATTTTAAGACAGTGATCTGTTCGATGCCGGCGGAGATCCTTGGGAGGCGGACGGTGGAGGGGGGGTCTTGGAGGCTCATGGCATTTGGCGATATGACCAGCATCATGGGCATCAACGTCTGGCAGGGCGACTCCCTGATCTTCAGCACGAAGCCTGTCGCCTGTGGCCACGAGGCGTCCGGACAGGGAGGGCAAGAGAGATTGCGTCGATTGAGCTTGCTCTCCTAGATGCTTCCCTTTTCTCCAGCATATTTCCTCGGGTCGCCGCCTTGCTTTCCACCTGCTTCCCCGGAGAGCTGTTCCTTCACGACCGGCATCTTTTTCTTGGCCTGCTCATTCCATTGGACACATTCGATAAAGGTGACTCTTTCTACGAAACTCGAGTTGCCACATCTGGTACGTCAGCTGCGAAACTTGGTTCCCGAGAGAACGGCTCAGCAACGGGTTACATTCTGACGTTAAGCTTTCCTGACAGCTGCACTTACACCGATTTTTGGGTGCGCCACTCCCGCAGCCCTTGTACCGGTTTATACCTACAGGCTGTCATTGAGTATATCAAAGCATCGCCGGCAGAGGAAAAAGGGGACGAAAAGGGCAAAACGGAAGAAAAGGGGACTAAAAAGGAGAATCAGGAGGAGAAAAAAGCTCCTGTTTGTCCCCCTTGATTCTGCCGCATAAACCCGTGCGGAATCACTCCCGAAGCCTTTAATCTCTGCTGCGTGACAGCTAGATTGACGGGCTAGGTTGCGTCTCAGCCCAAAACAGCAATCGAGCACATTCACTCGGTGTTTGTGGCTGGCGTTAGGCGGCTGATCGACTGACGGGATCCTCTGTCTGGGCTGCCAGGGCGCAACCCAGTGAAGCTGACAGCGGCTCCAGGGCCCTCTTCCAGGCACCACAGCCGCCATGACCGCTGCAGGCGAGGTCCCTGCAGCACCCCCGGGCCCCGAACTGCAGCCGCCCAAGACGCCGCGCTCCTTTGGAGGGAAGAGCATCTCGCGCTTCAACCTGTTCCGCGACCCTGATGCGCCGCAGAGCTCGCCGGGTTCCAAAAGCCCCTACTGCCACTCTCAAGCAACACAAGCACAAGCATCAGAACAACATACACCGGCACAGCTCCAGCTCCAGCCGCCGCCGCTCATCCCCAACCTCGTGCTCAGCGCAAACTCCAAGATCGACTCGACCCCGTCGCTGCTGGAGCGCAGATTCTTCGGAGGCGACCTCAAGCCGCCGCCATCGCCCTCAGCCAGGTCCTTCGTCTCAGAGCCCGGATCGCCGCTGGGCTCGCACTTTGGCACCCCGTTGAGCCGCTCTGCCAGCAGGACCGAGCGAGAAATCGACGAGCTCGCCGCCCAGCTAGACCTCGAGCTCGACGAGGCCCGTCGCAAGAAGGCAGAGGCCCTGCAGAGCTGCCAGGAGGAAGACGCCGCTCGCTGCGCAGACGACGTTGCGCGACTCGAGGCCGAGCGGGAGCTTGTCATCGACGAGCAGCGCAAGTTTGACCTGGCTCGGCTCCAGGCGCAGCCGCCCTCGACCCCGTCCTCGACCAAGCCCAAGCGAGTCCTCGAGAAGCTCAACCTCTTCTCCAGGAGCGCCAGGAAGCCCAGCAGCTCCAACCTGGGCCAGCCGCCACTCACCCCTCTGCCGCCTGCTACGCCCAACTCCATCGCGCCCAGTATCTTCACCCCTACGCCAAGCATCGGCGGGAGAAGCAGCCTCGACGACTCTCCCCCGTTCAACCCCTCGCATAGGATGAGCTTCATCCAACCGCACCCGGATGGCGACGCGCCCATCTCTGCCATCAATGGCGGTGAACGAGTGAGTGCCCGTTGGCTCGCACCTTTATCCTCGTGTGACTCTGCTTGCTCACTTGCTGACCCCTCTTCTCTTGACCCCTCCCCCTTGCAGCGTGTTACCGTTCGATGCATGTCGTCTACCCTCAAACTGGAGGTAACCACCGAGACTACGCCGGAGGATATCCTCATCGCAGCAGCTGCGCAGACACAGCATGACGTTGATGTTGAAACGAGTGTCGTCATTGAATGCTACGACGCCCTTGGCCTGGACCGGCGCATGCGACGATATGAGCATGTACGAGACACCATGAACTCCTGGGACCGGGACCAGGACAACTCGCTCTTGATTGTGCCCTGTGACACGCCGGGAGACGACGACAGTCTCGAGCTCTCGGCCGTCCCTCAGACAGACGAGCCCGCGCCTGGCTTCACCATCTACCTCTATCACTCCCCGCGCCCTGGCAAGTGGAGCAAGCGGTATGTCACTCTGCTGAATACCGGCCAGATGTTCGCCTCCAAGCGTGCCGACGCGCAAGTCGGTGACAAGGACAGTACATCCTTGTGCCATCTGTCAGACTTTGACATCTACAAGCCCAGGGAGAGCGAGGTGAAGCGGCATCTCAAGCCCCCCAAGAAGATCTGCTACGCCATCAAGAGCCAGCAAAAGACCGTCGTCTTTCCCAACGGCGAGAACTTCGTCCATTTCTTCTGCACCGACGATGCCGCGACAGCCCACAAGTTCTTCAGCCATGTGCATGCGTGGCGGAGCTGGTACATTGTCAACAAGATCACGCACTCGCGCCCGGTCGAGGTGCCTCCGCCCCTGAACCTGGCCATGGACATTGGCCCTATACAGCGCATCCCAGACAAGTCTCCACGGGTCTCTAGTGGCCTGACTATTTCTACCGGAACCTTTATCGACGAGGCCGACTTCACCAAGGCCATTGAAGAATCTACCAGGAAGCTGGCGCTGGAAGCTGAACTCAACAAGAACAAGCCCAGGAGGCGGAACGAGTCCAGCGCCTCTGTCAGCCCCAGCGTCAAAGGCGATCAAGCAACCTTTTCGCCCACTGGCTTGCTGGGCGACGCGTATGAGAAGCGCAAGGAGGAGGCGGCCGCCGCCGGCGAGGCCGCGACTGACGGCGCAGCAGTCAAAAAGATTGAGGGCCCATTCACAGAAGGCCCGTCCTTGCTGAACAGCATGGGCCTGTCGTCTCCCAAATCACCTGAGCAGCCTCCTGTGAAGTCCTGGTTCCCGTCCGCCGCTGAGCACAGCGCGCGCAACCGGAGCGCTTCCATCTCCAAACGGCCTGTGACGGCCGACCCTTCGACCAAATCTGCTCACGGCAAGGGGCAGGGGCCGCTTCTGGACTTTGCGAACAACAACTTCCCAGAACCGCCACGGATCCGAGACGGCCCTCGACACGGCCCCGGCTCCAGACAGGGACACGGGCTGCGCCCTCCACCGGGGTCGCCTCTTGTAACATTTGCAACCGGGGGACAGCAAGCACAACCCGCGTCGCCAGGAGGAAGACACCGACCGCCTCCCGCCGGTGGTCCCATGCCGCCGTCAGGAGCTTCAAGTTCGCGAAGCCGTAGCCACTCGATAGCTAGTGCCAATAGTGGTGCTTCTCGACGCCACCCGATCTCTGCCGATGAGATTCCCCTAGCATCTTCGCAAAACCGGCAACCCGGTCCACGTTCAAACCGGATGCCCCCTCATTCGCCTCGCGATGCCTCCTCGCGGAGCCACGAGCATCGCCGTCCGGGTCCTTTGCTGCAGGAGCGTCAAGAACGTCCCAAGGAGCGACCCAGGGAGCGTCCCCAAGAGCGACGGCCCGGGCCTCTTGTCAACTCAGCCCGATGAACGACGGTCTATACCTAACTGTCTGCAGAGTACATACATGAGGTACTAGTACTGCCGACCGATGGATGAGAGCGATTCGCATTTTCTTGTCATGAAACTCCGAAAGCAGAGGCATAACATATTTCCACAGTCGGGTTTTTGGTATTCCCTTTGTTTAGCTGTCTTGAATAACCCATCATGGTCATAGCGGTGGTCCGTCTCTTGTTCGTTTCCCCTTTGTTTATCATTTCCCAAGGGCAAATTGCCCCTAGATGGCTCCTGAAGCTACCTCACCTAAGCAAGGCATGGCATGGTGAAGATGACGGAAGAAGGGAAATTGGGAGGGTATTGGGTTGCATGTGTCCTTTTTAATTTGTTCTTTTTATTAGAGGAGCTGCGTCATCATTTACGGCATTCGGGAAGTCTCCTTTTTGGTATTATACAGCATGGGCACGCGCACAGAGAAGAAGGGGAGGAGGAAAAACGAGAGAGAGATTGTGGAAGAGGCCATTGTAGAGGTAGTTCATAATACATACTCATCCACTGCGTTCTTTTGGTTTGTTTTATCTCCCGTTGAGCCTTCTTTCTCTATATGTGGCCTAACTATATATTAATGCTGATTCTGTTTTTCTTGTGGTTTCTACCATG
Source organism: Trichoderma reesei QM6a (assembly GCF_000167675.1). Taxonomy (NCBI): domain Eukaryota; kingdom Fungi; phylum Ascomycota; class Sordariomycetes; order Hypocreales; family Hypocreaceae; genus Trichoderma; species Trichoderma reesei. Next base: position 974,543 of record NW_006711159.1, on the reverse strand, counting down.
TACGACATCTAAAACGCTGTAAATTCGCTCCGGTTTGTACAGACGCCGACTGCCTTCTTCTTCTTTTTTTTTCATGTATCCGCAAGATTGACAGTTTAGAGGAAAAGATAAATCGCTTATTTGCTTCGCTTGTAGATCTTGCCCAGGAACACCTCAAAGACCTCCTTCTTGAGGCCCTGGCTCTCGTCAATCTTGTTGATGAGGTCCTTGAGCTCGGCGGCGCGCTTCTCCTCAAACTCCTCGTAGCGCTCCTTGAGCTTGAGGTCGTTGTAGAGCTGCTTGATGGCCTGCTCCTTGGCGTCGTCCTTTTGGCCGTAGTTGTCCTCGAGGATCTTGCGCTGCTCGGGGGTGACGATCTGGAGGGCCTGGTTGACGAGCCATGAGCACTTGTTGTCCTTGATATCGGTGCCGATCTTGCCAATGTGCTCGGGGAGGCCAAAGTTGTCGAGGTAGTCGTCCTGGATCTGGAAGTACTCGCCGAGGGGGATGAGGATGTCCTTTGCGGTCTGGAGGTTCTGCGGGGTGGCGATGTCGAGGAGGTAGAGGGCGAGGGCCACGGGGAGGTAGAAGGAGTAGTAGGCGGTCTTGTAGATGACGATGAAGGTGTACTTTTCCATGGAGAAGTTGTCGAGGTTGACCGTGTCCTCGGGGGCGGTGAGCAGGTCGCAGAGCTGGCCGAGCTCGGTCTGGAAGGACGTCTCGTGGAAGAGCTCGACCATGTCGATGTAGCGCGGGTGGTCGCGGAAGAACTTCTTGAGGATGATGTAGATGCCCGACTCGAGCAAAAAGGCGTCGTTGATGGCCACCATGCCGACGCCCTCCTGGCGGTACCAGCAGGGCTGCCCGCGGCGCGTGATGCTGCTGTCCATGATGTCGTCCGAGACGAGGAAGAAGGCCTGCAGGAGCTCCGTCATCCAGCCCAGCGTCGCCGCCTTGAAGTATTCCTCCTCGGTCAGGGGGCGGCCGAGGATGACGGAGGCGGAGTCGGGGACGGACATGCCGCGGTTGCATTTGCCGCCGAGGGGGTTGACTTCGAGGTTCTGCGAGGAATGAGCGTGTTAGCTACTTGATCTGGACAATGGATCTCAAAGTGCTTCTTGTTGTTGTCTTTTGTCCTCGCCTGTCTCCCCTCCTCCTCCTCCTCCTCCTCTTCTATTTCTTCTTCAAACATGAATGAGATTGATATAATGGGGTGGCTGAGATTCTTCCTTACCTTCTTGAACCAGTTCAGCTCCTTCTCGGGCAGCTTGTATGATCGAGCATGGTCGAGGAGGGCCTCTTCCAGCTTGGGGTAGACGGCTTCAAACTCCTTGAGGGTAGTCTTTTGAGCCATTGTGACGGTCGATTGTGGTATTAGAGAGTTCAATTAGAAAGGGCAAGACGAAGCAGAGGGGCAGAAACGATTCAAGAACAAGGAATCAAGAAAGAGGAAGAGAGAGAGAGAGAGAGATAGTCTACAATGATATACGTGTTGGGCCAAGTGTTGGGTCGAACTTCGGTTGCTCGAAATGGACGAGACCCTCCGACCCCTCTATCCAATTGCCAGCCAAAAAATTGCCAGAGCCGAACCGGGGAGGGCCCCTCCTTGCCTTTTCCCGTTTGGAGGGGGCGGTGAGAGGATGGCTACTCGTAGAGGGTACTTGTCGCCCTTTGGAGCTGCAGCCAAGAGAGAGCTGCTCTAGTGCATATCTCGATGTACAGTGTACTGAGACCCGGCCTTAGTCGCTGTGACGGCGCGGCTTGGGATGGTCACAACCGCTGGAAGTTGGTGTGCCGGTACCTGAAATTGGGGCGGGCAGGCGCCGATGATTGCTCTTGATCGCTGGATGATATCGGAGGGTGATGGTGCCCATATTGAGGTACTCCGTGCAGAACCCGGCCAAGTGATACAGTAAGAGCACTGTATAACCGCGAGACAGTTGCAGCCATTGCGAGCATTCTGCCAGTTTACGGCGACACTGTGTACCTAATTTGCATCACTTCTTAGGCAATACGAGTACGGCACCCAAGGCACGTACTCGGGTCTGACCTGCAGCTCTTATCGCGACATCCACCATCTCACACCAAGCTCAACACAGTCGATGCGATTCGCAGACGCCGGACACTGACGCCCTGCATATGAGAGTTACTAAATAAGCTCATGACATAGAACGAGAGGACAAGGGTTTCGGCACTCACTGCAAGGCCGCGGGTTGGGCCTTTGCGCCGCCAGTTGCACCGGTTACTCTCAGTTGTTGTTGTTGTTGTTGTTTTGATCGCAAGCCATGGCGCTCAGTCCTCACGAGGTCGCGCAGCTCAGGGTGGCTCTGCAGGACGCGGTGGTGAAGTGCTCCGAGCGGTGTCTCTACCAGTCGGCAAAATGGTTAGCTGCCCAAATGTTTCTTCGCGATGCTCGAAGCATTGTCGAGTATGCGTCACCACAGTGTAAGGCACAAGGCTAATCATCCTACTATCAAGGGCAGCCGAGCTTCTCAACGCAGTGCCAGAATCGGACGAGGGCGAGGATGACGCCGCTGGGGCCGACCTCAAGCACACGTCGCCCATCTTCTCACCAAACCAGGATGCCGACGAGGCTGCTCTCGAAGCAAAGGAGCTCAGCAAGTACCTGCTCGCCAAGTCCCTCTTTGACTGCAAGGAGTACGATCGCTGCGCCGCCGTCTTCCTGCCGGACTCGCTGCTGTCGACTGTCCTCGACTCGCGCCTCGAGAAGCCCCCGGTGGCTGTCAAGGGCAAGGGCAAGTCCAAGGCTACGGATGACGCGAAGCAGAGTGCGATCCCGCTGCCCAAGCTGAGCCAGAAGAGCCTGTTCCTGGCCCTCTATGCCAAATTCATGTCTGGCGAGAAGCGCAAGAATGAAGACTCGGAAATGGTCATGGGGCCTCAGGATCTGGGCACTGTCGTTAACAAGCAGCTTCTCATCGTGGGGAGGTTTCTGGCTGCTTGGTTTGAGGAGCGGACGACGGATGATGACGAGGTCCTCGGAAGCCAAGGTTGGCTGGAATACCTGTACGTGGAAAGCCTTTGTCGCCATTGCCAAGGTATATGGAGGACCACTAACATCAGCCATTGAACAGATATGGCATGGTGCTTGCCAAGGAAAAGAATGATGAAAAGGCCTTGGAGTTCTTCATCCGCAGCGTCCACAAGTATCCCATGAACTGGGGCTGCTGGTTAGAGATGACGTCTCTGATATCAAGAGTCGAAGACGTAAGTGCTCAATCCTCAGCATCACCTGGAGCTCGAACTGATCAATACCTGCAGCTGAACCGGATATGCCGACATTGTCCTCAGAACATTGTCTCTTACATGTTCCACCTACACACATCACTTGAGCTGTACCAGCAATCCGCAGGGCTCGCCAACTCTCTCGACCAGCTTCTCTCCATCTTCCCGACATCGTCATTCCTCCTCACTTGCAACGCGCTTCTAGCCTACCATGCCAAGGATCTAATGGCTGCTGAGCAACACTTCAGCAGGCTACTATCACTCCATCCACACAGACTGGACTCTTTGGACCATTATTCAAATATCCTCTATGTGCTCAACCTGCGGCCAAAACTCGCCTTCTTGGCCCACCTGTGTTCGAGCGTGGACAAATTCCGACCCGAATCCTGCGTCGTCATCGGGAATTACTACTCGCTATTGTCAATGCATGAGAAAGCAGTGGGATATTTCCGCCGAGCACTGACGCTCGACAGATCATGTCTTTCCGCTTGGACCCTGATGGGCCACGAGTACGTGGAGCTGAAGAACACGCACGCTGCCATTGAATCATATCGGCGGGCTGTGGATGTCAATCGGCGCGACTACCGTGCTTGGTACGGCCTCGGACAAACTTACGAAATGCTGGAAATGCATACCTACTCGCTATGGTACTATAAAAAGGCAGCAGGTCTTCGCCCCTGGGATGGCAAGATGTGGATGGCGGTTGGGTCGTGCCTCCAGAAGATGGGCCGAGAGCGTGATGGCATCAAGGCGCTCAAACGCGCTCTGCTGGCCGATGCCTACTATGACGTTGGCAGCAGCTTTGGAAGCGGCGGAGATTTACTGGGCGCTCGCGGTGCCACTGGTCAGATGGATCCAGAGATCCTCTTGCAGATTGCCACCATGTATGATCAGCTCGGCGAAGAAGAGGAGGCCAAAGCGTACATGGAGCTGTGCATGGCGCAAGAAGATGGCGGCCCGGCTGCTGCGGGAAACCTTGGTGAGTCTGTCAGGATTCACAATGACTCACCGGGAGGCTCTGAAGGCTATGCCGAGCGAGAGGATGCCAACGCAGAAGGGAATGCAGAGGGCACCGGTGTCACTGCTGCGACCAGCAAGGCGCGGATGTGGCTGGCCAAGTTCGCCATGCGCACGGCAGATTACCAGACGGCGAACCGACTGGCCGCCGAACTGTGTCAGGATGGAGTCGAGGTCGAGGAAGCAAAGGCGCTGGCGCGCGAGGTGAGATCGCGGCTTGAGGCATCGGGGATGCTGGGACCTGCAAGCTAGCAGCGGGTGCCAAACACTTGGCGTGGTCGATATCCCATGCGACGATGGCGTAGTGAAACCCGCAACAGAATGGATGGGACTTGATGATGGGGCTGTTGCCTTATGTGTCTGGACTGATCCCCCCCCCTTCTACCCATATTTTAACGATGAATAGGATGTATAGGATGAATGAAAGTATTAAGAAGGAACAGGCCGACTGACTTCACATGTCTTTGTCACGGCGATGAGATGCGTTGTAAAGGAGCGTACTTTTGTTTGATCTATACTTGTCTAGATAACAAGACAAGATCCAACAGCCTTTTGTTTATCCGTCTTCAGTTCTCATTTGCCCAAACCATTATACCCTTAGATGATCAAGGAGTGTCAAGAAAGTTAGTGGAAAGCAATCATTAAAAGTTGAGAACTGTCCCCCACAGCTATTTGGGGTAATGAGCCCGGTGGCTTCCTCCAAGGAAGGGCCATTGTGATGGTAGCCCACATCTGGTCGCTTAGAGAGCCATGGCGGCAATACCAGCGATGACGAGAGCTCCGATGCCAGCCTTGGTCTTGTCGGCGGCAGCGGTGGGAACGACCAAGGGGGTGGTTCCTGTGGCAGGCGGCGGGGGAGGAGGAGGAGCAATGGAGCTCACCGGGGGAGGAGGAGGAGGAGGAGGAGCAACAGAGCTCACGGGAGGAGGAGGAGGAGGGGGAGGGGGGACAACGGTGTGAGGAGGAGGAGGGGGAGGGGGAGGGGGAGGGGGAACGACAGTGTGCGGAGGAGGAGGCGGCGGCGGCGGGATAACGGTGCTGTTAGGAGGGGGCACGATAGTGTGAGGAGGAGGAGGAGGAGGCGGTGGAGGGGGAGGAGGAGGAGGAGGCGCAACGGAGGTGACCGGAGGAGGAACCACGGTGGTGACCGGAGGGGGAGGCGGCGGAGGCGTGGTATGCGGAGGAGGGGGCGGCGGAGGAGGAGGAACCGGGATGGTGCAGGGACAGTCTGTTGCAGATTGTTAGTACATGGGACTTGAGAAGTTGATAAGGGGCTGGAGGGGCTTACTCTTGATGGTCAGAGTGGTTGGCTCAGTGACCGTGTAAGTGATGCTACCGATAGGGATGACAGTGGGAGACTGTTGTAAGAGGAGGGTGTGTTAGTCTGTGTGCGATCTTCTGAAGGGTTTGGAGGTTTGTATGAGAGGTGACTTACAGGACAGTAAGTGGTGTAGTCGGTGGTGATGACCGTGGTGTAGACGGTGTGGTCTTCCCACTTGTGCTCTTCCTTATGCTCTTCCTTATGCTCCTCCTGCTTGGGAGCCTCCCACTTATGCTCCTCCTCCTTCTTAGGAGCCTCCTTGTGCTCTTCCTCCTTCTTGGGAGCCTCCCACTTATGCTCCTCCTCCTTGTGCTCCTCCTTATGATGCTCTTCCTCCTTCTTGGGAGCCTCCCACTTATGCTCCTCCTCCTTGTGCTCTTCCTTGTGTTCTTCCTTGTGCTCCTCCTTCTTGGGCTCAGGCTTGTAGGCACCCTTGTGCTCATCCTTGTGCTCGCCCTTGTGCTCATCCCACTTGTTCTCATCCTTGTGCTCGTCCTTCTTGGGCTCAGGCTTGTAGGCATCCTTATGCTCGCCCTCCTTCTTGAAGTCATCCTTGTGGTCGTCCTGCTGGAAGCCACCCTTGTGGTCATCCTTGTGGTCGTCCTTGTGGTCATCCTGCTGGAAACCACCCTTGCGGTCGTCCTGCTTGACGTCCTTGTGGTCATCCTGCTGGAAACCACCCTTGCGGTCGTCCTGCTTGACGTCCTTGTGGTCATCCTGCTGGAAACCACCCTTGTGGTCATCCTGCTTGAAACCATCCTTGCGGTCATTCTCAGGGCCGTTGTGGAAGTCAGCACCCTTGTTGTTATTGTTGTTATTGGCGTTATTGGCGTTGCCGTCCCTGTGTTCATCGGCCTTGATTGGCACAAACTTGGGACCCTCAACCTTGGGACCCTCAACCTTGGGACCCTCAACCTTGGGCTCCTCAAAGTTGGGCTTGTCGAACTGGTCGACCTTCTTGTCGTCGGGCTTGTTGTAGTTGCTGTTCAAGTCCGCGACGGAGGCCGCCGAGGCCAGCGCCGCGGTGGACGCTAAGAGATGCAAGAAACGCATGTTGAAATGACGGCGTTTCGACGACGACTATCAACAGGAAAAAGGACGAGAGGGAAAGTCAAGCGAGTGTCTTGGACTATAAGCGAATGTGGTTTGTGTTGGAAAAGGGGGTTGATTCAGATGGCGGGATCGACGGGCCTCTTTGTAGTTGAGACAGAGAGGGTCAACGGCAGCATCACGACTGCTTTCGTGGGAGACTCCATCTGAGGCATCTCGCCGCATGGGGAGAAGTTCTATGGAGACAGTTGGTGGCTTGTGGCAGCATCGCCGGATCGGGAGGAGGTTGGAATCTGGTGCGTGGCTCCTGGGAGACTTCTCATGAGGTTTGGTGTTGGTGGGCAAGGCATGATTGTTCGTTTTAGATCAGATAAAGAGCATACCTTGGTCGGCATGGATTGTGCTGGACAAACTCTATGAGGATAGAGACGTGCCGGAAGCGGTAAGGGGGCATGGTTGCTGGAGGATACGCCTCTTCGGCTGGTGCCGAAGCATCTTGAGCTTCCATTCCTCGATAGCACTTGTTTGGGTCTAGATTGAAAGCCTCCGGGCCGCTAACAGCTTGTTTGCACGAAAGCGTCAAGAAATCCGCACTCGAAGAACTCGATATCGTGATGTTGAATATTCGAGACTGCTGGTGGAGCTGACCGACACCATCTGATAGGAGGGAAGATGGTTGAGGTTGGAGTTTCACCGGAGTTTAACGACTAGTGATGCCTTGTCTATCAAACTACAAAGCTATCGAGCTACGAGACTGGTTCAATTGAGTGGGAATAGTAGCTGAGACTTTGACTGACACCTCAGTAGATCTCCGATCCAAGACGGACTGTTCCGAAAGTCATTGTATTCTGTGTGGAACTCGGATCAACAGTTCCACTGCCAGCTTGGGGCAGCAAGTACTATACATAGCAGCCTACAGATACGCGTATATCTATTGTCGATGAATCTGAGGGACTCATAGACGAACCTTGATCACCATTCATAAAAGAGCACAGAGAGCGGAAGCAACAAGGAGCGACCTTTGATGAATTGGACGTCTGCCCCGAGTAACATCAGTACTTATCAGAAATGGTGCAATCGCTCCAGATAGCTTCCGAAAGCAACATGTTCCCTTCACATAACGTATCAAAAACTTTGCAGTGTATGAAAGGGGTAAAGCTCGATCTGGACATGTCTGCGAGTGGGCTCAAAAGACCGAGGAGCAAGTCAGTATGGCGTTGTGCTGCTGCCCCCCCCTGTAGATCGCCTCAGCCTCAGATGGCAGTTGAAAGCAGCCTAGGGTTCCGATGCTCTCTACTTTCATTCGTTTCTATAATTATCTCTAGTATGATCGGCGTTACGGAGCCTTGCGGCGATGCGGAAAGTTTAGTTGGATGGTTTCGGCTGGCAGTTGGAAAGATGCGACTGGAATGCGGATAGCTGGCGACAACACCAATCGCGGAGATGCTAAGCCGAAAGCAACACACTGGTGATTTTTTTTCCTCTGGGCTTCAAGAATTTGCAGAAAAAAAATCAGTGTGAGCAAGTTGATTGATAAGAAGGATGCCGCTTTCGTGTCCCAATTACTGTTGTGTAAGTGTGTAAGTCAGGGGTTGCTGGTCGGTCGACAGCCTCTTTGCTCGTCGGATGATGCCCCCCCTCAAGCGGACTGGATGAGTTGGTTACATTGGACCTGTAGATTCCTGCAGAGGCAGCAACCGAAGAGCTTGCATCATGTCGGTGTGTCCAAGCTTCACATACCTTGTACCTCATGCCTCATACACAACGCAGGATATTATTTGCAACAAGCTGAAGCAGCCCAGAGATGCAGGCTTGGCCCCTGCAGACTGCGTATGCTTTGGGTGGATTGCACTGTATGACAGCGCGACTTCGGGGTGCTATGACACAGTGCCAAGTGCACGTTATCGCGATACCATGGGCTTACCTCATGCGAAGACGTCAAATTCGCGACCACGTGCCCTGTGGTTGGTCCTTCCCTCAGTCGAACCGCATCAAAGGTGCATCGTCACTCTTGCACTCTGCCTCGTCTTGTTTCATCACGGTTACGGCTCCCATCCTTTCAGTTGCTTCGACTGTCGCACCAACAGAATCTTCACCATGATTGAAATCCTCTCGAGACGACCTGCCTCGTCCTGCTACCAGCGGTCAAGGATGCTGATCGTACGCCTCAAGGCCTGAACGAGGTTCGAAATCACACGAGCTCCTCTACCATCACTTGTCGAGTTTCAACAGGAATGCTGATACTTGCTGCAGGGTCTTGGAGCCGTCAAAGTCTCAAGGGCTTCGTTCTACCCGAGGATTCAAACCGCCTACAAATTGCTGCGAAGCATGAGACCGCTCACGTCACACGGCCCTCGCACACAACCTGCAACCTGCATGACGCTTGTCGCACAGATGCCTGGTCTCGACATAATCCTCCGACTGGGCTCACAGTCACAGGCTCCTTCGGGATTCACGCATAGACGCACATGCAGCAACGTGCAGCATACCTTCACCGGCCTTTCATGAACTGGCGCTGTGTGTCCCAATGCTCATGCCAGCTTCTTCGACGAACGGCTGTCGCACAAACTGACTTGCCAGTCCAGTTGCCCACCTCCACCAAGCCCTTCAAGGCACCAGTCTATCGTTTCACTGCTCAATGCCCATCGCGCTAGTCGCTGCTCTCCTCTTTTCTCGCCTTGAAGTCGCCGTCTCCTCGACTGTCAAGCCTTAGAGGCGCGCCGGTGAACGCACTACGCCCACCGAGGACCAAGAGCCGCGGAGCAATGGCTGACCAGTCTGGTTGGCAGAAATTTCGGGCTTTGCTCCTTGCCACTGTGCGGGCTTTCCGAATGGTAGTAGCCTGAACCGTTGGCAAACTGTCTCGTTACGGCTCCAAAACGAGGAAAATTTTTGTACGGTTGTCCTTCCTTTCTCTCGGAATGCCTCTTGTGGCAGCCAAGTTGCCCCTCCACCGTTTTTTTTTCCTCTTCTTCTTTGATCCGGACGAAAACGTCAGAACTGGGTCCGAGCCGTCGAACACGAGGGAGGCAAGTCCTGCATTTACCTCATCAGGTACTGTTCAGGCCTATCAATGGCGGGCAAAAGCTGGATCATCCTCTTTGTTCCCGGTGGAGGCAGAAGATTCTGTTCTTCTTTACGTTTGTCAGAAGAACGGAAGAGTGTTCACGTCGGCCTCGAGGGGAATTCGTCACTGTGTGAAAGTCGCCGTCACCATGGCTCCCGTTGCCAGATTCTGACACCCAACGAGGAGCGAAAGCCGCCGGCCATATAGCCAATTGTCTGTTGCCACGCAAGGCTTGGCTGTTTGAGGGCCATTTAGCCGTCGTCAAGTCGCATTGTTGCTGGATCACTACTTCTTGATGCCTCGTCCAAGGCGTTGGGTATACCGATATTGGGTTGCCAACATCTCCGAGGTTGCATGTCTTGCCAAAGGATCACCTACTTTCCAACACGGTGCGCTTTGGACCTCTTTTGTCCACCCTGGCCCCACTGTCAACGTTGGGAGTTGAAAAGGTTGCATAATCAAAGCACTTGGCGAAGGTATCGAATCAGCTTTGCAGCATGTGAGGGCCGTGATAACCCACAATGTGCTCCTATCAATGGCGAACCACCCAGACTCGTACGTGGCTTGCATTGTTGCATTGAGGGCAACTGCATGCTACCTATTCATCGGCTATCGCCTGATACACACCCTTCGAGGTCTTTATATGGTGCAATACTCGATCAGTGCGATCAAGGCTCCTCTTCCAAATGGATATCGGTTTAGATCGTGACAATGGGCCCCTTGCACGGAGCAGAATCGCGATGCGATGGAGGCGGACGGCAGCGGGAGGGAAACGCATGGAATATCTCCGCCTCTGCTGCAGGAGATGGAGCCTTGAGGGGTTTTCAGGTTCCACCAGTTCTTGTCCTTTTCCACCCATGAGAAGCTGCGCAAGCAAGTTTGCAGCTGGTTACGAGGTCCCTGTGCCCTGCACGCTCGGTGACAGGGATTGGCCTGTTTCCCCTGACGGATCGTAGCATCGCAGCGCCCTAGATCCGGATACCCTGCAAGGCACTTGGGCACAGAGGCGAAAAAAACCTGAACACGAGCTCTCAGCCCTCTGCAGCGGGGATGAGGAGAATTTTTCGATGGCGCCCAATCCACTCCCTTAGCTGCGGGCTATTGGGGCAGGGACACGCATTGTCGAGGCCGTGCAGGCTACGATCGTGTTCGATACTGGCCAAGATGATCATGAGCATGATCGGTTGCTTTTCCTTCAGCCAGGCATACAAGTCATCATCACACAATCATCTCCAGCTCTAGCATCAAGCAGAACCCCGCGCTGCCCCAATTCCTGCCAAGGGTCTTGGGAGGCTGTACAACTTGCTGCGACTGGCCTGACACTGGGTTGCCCTCGGAGGCAACGGCGAGAGGCACAGCAGAAATCTCACGATCCACCCGCCGGCGCGGCCTGTCAGGGCAGGCCACATGGAGTCCTGCCAGGCACCGACCAATGGAGTCGCGGCACCGGATCCCGGCCGTTACGCAGCTAGAGGAGACGGTGCCTCAAGCCACCAGGCACCGTCTGGGCCAATTGCACGCCTTGGAATGGGTCTGAAGGCTGTTGATGGAGGGTACGACGGCTGGAGGTATCAGATGCCGCCGCTGGGGGGGCGAAGCACGCACTATACGAACCAGCATTCGACTTTGTCGACGTGTACTCTGACAGCATGCGTCTGCGAGCCTGAATGGCGCTCTCGGCGCTGGGTGCTGGATCCGGATCAGGAACCCGTCCCTCCCAGCCAGTGACTTACACAGTGCCGCTGCTGGGAAGTGTGTCTGGACTGCACACCATCATTCTCTGCCGCAGTGCTGACAAGCTCCGACACGTCGAGCTGAGGGCGGGCAACTCAACGCGAGCTTCTGCTCTCATTGGAGTGCCTGAGCCGTTTGCCCAGCCATTTACACTTTTCGCAGGGCGTCAACAACCCCCTGGGGGAATGGGGAGGTTTGGATGACGAGGCAAAGAGGGGAAACAACCTCAGCGGCAACTGTAACTCTTGACGAGCGTCTGCTTTTTTCCCACACGAGCCGAACTGCGCCCATTCTTGGGCCGTTTTCACCATTGTGGAATTTCTTTTGCCATGGCGGCAAATGGACGCGATTCGTTGCAAGAGGGCGCCGGAAACGACCAGCTTCGGCGACCTGTCTCATTAGCCGCATCTCGACGTCTCTTCTCCATTCTCGCCCGGACCTGTTTTCTCTTTCTGAAGAGGCCCACCCGGCTCCCAAGTGTGCCACGCAATGGGATCCCGAAGCTCAGCCTTTACGAGCCCATGCACCTCCGGCGTGGCGCTGGACAGGGGTTCCCAACGGGCTCGGGTTCCGGGCTCCAACGCTCCAAGTAGCCGTCCACACCCTTCGCCAGGCACACTCTCTTGCGAACAAGATGGTGCCTGCATTAGGCTCTGGCCTCTATGCACATGGAAAGTCTTTTCAGGGCCAAGCATGCAGGCACTAAATAACTTCTAGCCCGGCTGGGCGACCCACGGTAGCCGCCTGCTAGGGGGGGGAGGGAACAAAGAGGAGAGGGGACGACTTCAATGGTTCCTCTTCTCCCCACTAGACTTGTTTGTTCTTTGCCACGCGGACAGCTCCTATGCTGAGCGACGAGTGTTTTGTGTTTGGAGTGGTTATAAAGAGGCCGTTCCCCCCTCTCCTTCGTTTCAGAAGATCTTGTCGAGACATCAGCATCACTGTTCCTTTCACTTGTCTACGGACTATCATTCATTCTTCTGCACTTTGCACCTTTTCACTCCTTTTGGAAAGCAAAGCACAACGGCAAGGCCCGTCACATTATCATCAACACTCCTTCTTTAGCTTCTCAAGCAAGAAAAAAAAACCCAAGCAAACCTTCAAAATGCGTTTCGCCGCCTCTGTTGCTACCCTCATTGCCTCCGCGGCTCTCTCTTCTGCCGCCAGCGTCACCTTCTGGACCCTGGACAACGCTCAGCGCACCATCTACTTCACCTCCAACCCCGGCAGCTCCAACATCGACTCCGTCAAGGTCGGCGGTGGAAAGAACACCACTGTTACCTTCCCCGATACCTGGCAGGGCAACTTCTACGCCGTCAAGGAGGGCGCCAACAACGTCCCCGGCATGCTCGGCGAGATCAACTTTGGCAGCTGGCACGGCCTGACCTACTTTGACGTCTCCGCCATTGTCGACCCCAACGACAAGGACAACGTCAAGCAGATGTTCCCTGCCAAGTCCCTGGAGCCCATGTCTGGCTGCGTCAACTTCCCTTGCAACAACGCCTACTACCTGCCTGACGACATCCAGACCAAGGCTACCGAGGAGCAGGAGCTCGTCTGCACCCTTGGCGGTGGCTCCATCGGCCACACCTTCACCGAGGAGCAGTAAACGGCTGTGCCGGAAGGATTTCCTTTTCTTTTCTTTTGGCTTTTGACTTTGGGACGCCCATGGGCCTCCCTTGGTGCTGAGCGCCAGGTCAACTCACGACGCTACGATGAAATGCAAAACTTTCAATGATACCTCATCTGGTCCAAGATGACCGGAGAGACTTATGGGCAAATGGGTTACTGGGAACAAGGTTTTGCACGGGGAAAACAAAAGGGACAAACTGGTTGCGAGCACAACCATTCACTTCTTACAGAACTCTGGTTCTCTTCTTTCCGTCTTGATGAGAGTAGAGACGCCAGAGGCTGGCACTCCTTTACTACTTTTACCGCTGACCGCGGCACTTCATACACTCCTTTGACTGGACAATTCTTCAACTTCTCTTCTTTCCATTCATGAATACCCCCTTTTTTTACTTCATGGTACATATTAGACTTTTTTTTCATACACATTTAGGATAGAGAGATCTAGAGAAATGGATCATGGCATTTTGGCTTGAACTCAGTACTTGTGAGCGATTATGCTCTGTTGGCTGTCGTGACCTCTGCTTCGTTGGCTTCTTTGACTTGTTCGTGGGTTCTCGTTTGGCTTTTTCTCCCATGACTCGAGACAGTGTAACTCTCACGAGGCATTTCCATCACTTGACAGAGATTGTCTGCTGAGTTTTCCACCTCGGCCGCCCATTCATGACATAGCAGGGCCTATTTAGCCTCGTTGTTGGAAAGAAAAATAGAATCAAGGCCGTTTTAGTGCAAGCCACATCCACGACTAGGAAATGTTCTGTTTCCAAATTTTTCTTTCTTTCTTAAGAAACAGATGTCGTTGACTAGGTATTATGGGCCGAGGCACTTTTGACCTAGAAGCTCTTCCAACGCAAACAACTAGAAAAAAACAAAACTCTTGCTAGCACTACCATCACGGAGTAAGTTTCCGAAAGTGGGATGCCGCTTTCATACATGTAAAGTCCAATTGAAGAGATAAGGTAAATTCCCACTAGGCCCAACGCAGTTCTCGGTGAGAGTTAGTATCTAGGTAGTAGGCAACTGTATGTCTTTGCAAGGTGATTGTTGAACTATATAACCTGTATAGTGAGAAGACTTTGAGCAACAATTGCTTCAGACGTATATAAACAATGATCATGATTTGAGTGATGATGACGGCCTCACAACCAGGACAGAGGAGCATCATCATCTCATGAGCAAAGCATCTAATCTAATCCATTACCAAAAACATAAACCCACCAAATAGAACCGTTTCTGGAAGAAGAAAAGCATTTGTGTAGGATAAAAAGGGAAAATAGCCTCCGGTGGCGTTCACCTTTGAGATCACTGTTTCGAGCATGGAGACACAAGCAAGAGAGAGAGAAAAAAAAAAAAGTTGACAAGCGCCACCCACTAAAAGAAGAGATAAAAAAAAGAGAGAAGAGAGAGCTCCACGAAGGACGATCTTATTGTTAATCGAGGTAGTACTAGTTACACGTGGAGATGACCCAAGAGGCGGCAAAGTTTGCACTTGCGTCGGCTGTTCGCGCTACTCCAACTCGCAAACACAGAAGAAATAGAGACAACCTCGATTGAACGAACTTGAGACTGTGCAAATGACTAGTCAATTGGCCTCTAGAAGCGCCGAAGCGCCGTAGAATGTTGGCTCTGTCGTCGATTAACTCAAAGAAGAACGGAGTAACAACCTCCTTGGTCCAATCCGTTGCCTGCTGATCGGTGAGAGACAAGAGGTAGGTTACTAGTACCGAGGAGAAAAGGGGGTTTTTGACACTATTCAGTATCGCCCACATTGTCATATGTACAGGACACGGACCGACATCCATCCGTCGGTCCTTTGTCTCTCATAACAGTAGTATACAAATCCAACAACTGCAACTCGAAAAGCAGCCACAAACTCCCATCTATTGATCCCGCGTCTGTCGTGAAAGCAAAAAACCATCTGGTAGATGATGTAAAGCAACCCAAAGGTGAGTTCTCACTCCTGGGAGGCCCCCTCCGAGGATGTCTTCTTCTCCTGTTCCACGTCCGTAGTCTTGGCTTCGTCTGTCCCATTAGTTGTTGCCGTAGTTGTGGTTGTGGTTGCGGCTGTGGTTGCAGGAGCAGGTGCCGGAGGTGAATCCGCCTCAACCTTTTTTGACTTGACAATGTTGGTGAGATATTCGCCAGCATCGCCAAACCCGTCAACCTTTTGCAGCTTGTTGATGAAGACGTCGACATCTTGGATCATGCTGTAGACACCATGTTAGAAGAAGAGCTCCAAAAGCAAAGGCTCGCTTGAACTACGTACCGTCGTTGACCAGCCTGCGTTGACACGGCTGCTTGCCGCAGGGCCTCTCCTAGCTGGTTCTTGTAACTTGCAAATACCGGCACCATGATGACCTGGATAGACGTTTCAGGAAGGTGTTTTGTCAACACTCGATGGAGCGTCGTTGTCTCCTTGACAAGCATCTCAATGTACGGATGAGGCCCCTCGGAGGTGTCAGAGTCCCAGTTGATGGCTCGAATGCTCTTTGCATGATTGACAGCGCGGCCACTCATAATTTCGATCAATTTCTGATGGATGCTGTCCTGGTGCTCTTGAAGCAATCGTCGGACCTTGTCAAACTCTCCCATAAGGCTGGACACATTTGACCCCGATCCTGCCTGGCGGCGAACGAACTCTCTCACATGGGGGATCAAGGTGGCTATGAATACTAGCGCCTGGGAAGCAAGGGCCAAATGTCTCGTCGTGATGTTCTTCAGGCCAGCTGACCGAGTGGCACCCGCTCCCAGGATGAGCTGAAAGCTCCGGGAGTTGAAGAGCTGTAGGTATGCCACTAGGGATGTTGCAATCTCCGTCGTCATGGAGGGAATCCCGGCAATGAGCTTCAGGAAGTCTCCCATGCCGTCAAGGCACAACACCGCAGAGTTCGGAAGCACAAACTTCTCGGACTCGATGACCGCATTTCGAACTTTTTCTTTGCTGGCGCCATTTGTTTCTGACGCGCCACCGTCCGAGTTCAGCTTCTTTGGACTCTCATAAGGAATCCATATCCTACTGCTCACAGTCCAAGCTTCGATATCTTGTGTGCTGCACTCCAGAATCTGATTCAGGAGCAGAGTGTTCTCGTCGGTGAAATCCTTGGCTCCCCATTGGTCGGATTCCATCCCCTGCGCAAGCTTCTGCATTTCGGCGTCGCGATACTTTTGCACAAATTCCTTGATGTGGCTGTTAACCACCGTCTTCAGGGCAGAGCAGCTCCTCCCGGATATCGCTTCGCATTCGTAGGTGAAGTAGAGATTTAGGTTGAAGTACCGCAGGAACAAGTCGAGAGGGAGGTGAATTGCTTGCTCTGAGCGGACCTTGAGAATCTTGACAATCTTCTCGTTGGCAAGGTCCACAGCTTGGGCTAGCAAGTTCCCCAGGTCGATGGCTTTGTGAAGCTCTTCTTGAATGGCAAACGCCGACGGCTGCGGCATGCTCATCTGTCTGTCAGACCGAGGGCTAGGCAAGGGAGACCGCATCGGCGGCGACTTGAGCCCAT
This sequence comes from Trichoderma reesei QM6a, assembly GCF_000167675.1. Classification (NCBI taxonomy): domain Eukaryota; kingdom Fungi; phylum Ascomycota; class Sordariomycetes; order Hypocreales; family Hypocreaceae; genus Trichoderma; species Trichoderma reesei. The sequence goes on along the minus strand of NW_006711159.1, from coordinate 957,997 downwards.
CGCCATTGGGCTGGTCTGAGAGGGAACTCGCAATATCCAGCAGGACCTTGACCTGAGTCGACACGCGCCTCAACGTCTCCGTCACACTAATGTATATCCTCGTCAGAAGTGCCTCTGCATCTTCTGGATCCAACGCTCGCAGGTTACGGGCCAGGTTCGCAGACTTCTCCTGACTTGACAGATGTCTGCCACCGCTTGCAGTAGAGATGGACATCATGGACATGTTATCATCGTCATTGGAGCTGGGCAGAGGTCGGCGGATCAGATTCCTGATTTCGCGCAGGATATCTTCGCGATAAGCGGTCGCAGCAACTGCAATGTGCTTTGCGCCATGCAGGCCGCGCATGACTGACATCAGCTGCGCTTTCAACGTGTCCGTACCCGCCAGGTACGTAGGAAAGACCGACGGCGATCTGAGGGGGTTTCCCCTTGCCTTTGGCGCTGCATTGCTCCATCGGAGAAGGACGTCGGCTGATGAGACGGATTCAAGATGCTGGCGAACGTCGGACAAGAGCATCGAGGAGAACTGGGACTCGTATGCCTTGCCGATGCGGAAGCGGAGCTGGGTTAGGTCCGAATTCACTCCCTGTAGAGCCGAAGCAGATCGGAGATCTCTCAACTTGGGCATCTCGCTTTGCTCACTGGATCCCTCGCGCTCGCCCGCTATCAACAGTTCCAACGAGTCGATGCTAGCCAATGCCTTGTCCACCTCACCAGCATCAACGAGAGACTCGCAATTCGCCACGCCTTCGGTGATCAACCTCAGCTGCCAGACGGCATCGCTGAGCTGTCGGAGGTTCTCCTGCCGTCGTTGCTTCTGGACCATCATCAGGCCGTTTGCCGCCACTCTCTCGTCCAATGCCTCGAGTTCCTTTCTCAGCGCCTTGATTCGTTGTACCGAGTCCGCTGCCTCGGAGTGAAGCTCCTTCAGTGACCCAAGGGCAGTGAAGAACGTCGTCGATGCGGTCGAGATGGAGTTAATCAGGTGTATCTCAATGGTGTCCATGTACCATGACAGCTTCTCTTGTAGAATTGCATTCGTCGCCAATGTTTTCCTTGGCGCCACAGCGTTCCCATTTCCTTCATCTTTATGCTTCTGTATGACTTCGGATCGTTCGCTGACAACATCGAAAGTCCTAGGGTTCTCAAGATGAAAGTCCTCGTCGAAGTAGACCGGGGGGATCGTCGATAGCGGAGGAGGCCCCTGCGCAGACTTGCGACTGAGTCCTGGCGGCCTCCGCAGTGAGCTAACCGTATCTACTGAAGTGATGGATGACAGGGATGCCGTCGAGCCTTTGCGGGGGAGACGGCCTCTGGCAGCCGGTCGCAAGAGGCCTTCGCTGGCGGCTTCAGTCTGTTCTTCTGGCCTGCTGCCCCTTCGGAGCGCATTTTCCTCCTCCTCGCTTTCTTTAACCCTGCGAAGCTGGTCATACAAGGCGCCGATCTGGGAGAGATACGGCGCGAACTCCTCGGGGTCAATCTGGGGTATGTTGGTCAATGTGACGGGCGGGATATCTCTGGCGGTGGGAGGCTTATGGGAGCTCGAGGCTGGCGCCGAGGTGTGAGGCTGGAGGCCTGTTCGCACAATAGGGGGCTGCAGCAGCGTCGAGATGGCTATAGCGCCTCAATTAGCTAGCGTTGCCTTGCTCCGAGTGCGGCTCAACATACCATTCTGGCCAGACTCGTACACGGCAGAGCCGCTGCTCAGCGACGTGTCCAGAGTCCCTCCTATTGAATGGATCGAACTGGCCGTGGAGCTCCTCCTCGAGTGCGGACGCCCATGGCCCTGGGCTATTCGGCTGCTGCATCTGCCGTCAGCTACCGGCGGGCTCCTCCCCGCGAAGCTCTGGATGAAATGCCCACCTGTGGAAGGGATAGTCGGCCCGGCCTGGAGGAGATAGTGGCGCCAGGTTGTCGACCGATCTGCCGGCTATGGGGGACGAATACATGGCTGGCGCAATGGATGGTGGAGGATGCAGAGGAGAGTGGCAGCTCGGGCTGAGGGTGGCTAAGCACAACGAGGAGCAGCGCTGCCGACGTGGATTCTGCGGGGGATTGAATGGAGCATACGAAGAGGCTACCGGGGTATCATCGCTGGTAAGAAAGCACGGAGAAAGACGGACGCTGGATCGACCAAGAACAAACGAGGAGAAACGGGGAGGAGATGAAGATGCTGCGGCGGATTGTCCATTACCTAGCCAGCTGGAGAGTCCGTCAAGGCGCATGCCATCAGATAAGGTAAGCTGGCTGCTGTCAGCAAGCAAGTTGCTGCCATGTACTGAGGTAGGTACTGTAGACTAACTCGTACTCGTACAGCTGAGCTTCTAAATCCTCCGGAGTTCTGCCGAGACACACGTGATACACCTGTTGAAACAGAAGATGCGCTAGACCCTTTCCAGCCGTGGCGCGACCCTGCTGCAACCACTAAACGCGTCTTTCGCGTCTTCCAGCGCGTCCATTTAGTAGCCAGATTTGCCCCGCCAATTCTTTCGTACCTGATCCAAGCAGTTGCTGGTTGGGTTCTGACTGACTGACGATATTCAAGGGGAAAGCCGGGATATCTACACCTCTACACCTAATTTACGCCGTCTACAGGAACTCGGGACAGCATCATGGATCGTCAGTCTGTCTACTCGACTCGCGTGTACGAGTCCAACTTTGGCGATGCCGACGACACCCGCCTGCAGCTGCAGTCCCAGCTCGAGACGTTCATCCTCGACTTTCGAATCGACAACAATTTCGTCTATCGGTAATGCCACAGCTATTCCACGAAAGATGACAGAGGCATCCAGACATCCAGACTAACGCCTCAGTGCAGAGACCAGCTGAAAGAAAACGCGCTGCTCAAGAAATTCTACTGCGATGTTGACATCAAGGACCTCATCAGCTTCAACGAGGAGCTGGCACACAAACTCATCACAGAGCCAGCCGAAATCATTCCCCTTGTGAGTGCCATTTCTTGCAGCCCTGGGGAAAACTATCATGATTGATGATTGTGTCCTTCTAGTTTGAAGCAGCATTGAAAAAATGCACGCATCGTGTCGTGTTCCCCCACGAGAAAACCGTCCATCTCCCCGACCACCAGCTTCTCCTACACTCCGATGCGGACGACGTGTCGATTCGCAACCTCGATTCCATGACGATAGCCCGGATGGTCCGCGTTCCTGGGATTGTCATTGGCGCTTCAGTCATGTCCTCCAAGGCAACCGAGCTGCATATTCAGTGCAGAAATTGCAGCCATTCCCAGGCTCTCCCTATCCTCGGCGGTTTCACAGGCGTCACACTGCCCAGGCAATGCGCGCGGAAACGCATTCCCCACGATCCCACACCACAGTGTCCGCTCGACCCATACTTTGTCGTCCACGAAAAGTGTCGATTTGTCGATCAGCAGGTTATCAAGCTCCAAGAGGCTCCAGACCAGGTCCCTGTGGGAGAGCTGCCCCGACATGTGCTCATCACCGCTGATAGATATCTCACAAACCGAGTAGTCCCAGGCTCTCGGTGTACTGTGATGGGCATTTTTTCTATTTACCAGAACAAAGCGTCCAAGAATTCGTCAACGGGTGGCGCAGTTGCCATTCGAACACCATACCTGCGAGCCGTGGGCATCCAAACCGACATTGACCAGGCTGCCAAGGGAAACGCCACGTTCTCAGAAGAGGAAGAGCAGGAATTTCTGGAGCTGAGCAGACGGCCGGACCTCTACAACATCATGGCGGACTGCATTGCGCCGTCCATCTACGGCAACCGAGACATCAAAAAGGCCATCCTCTGTCTGTTGCTCGGCGGGTCAAAGAAGATCTTGCCCGACGGCATGAGATTAAGAGGCGACATCAACGTGCTGCTTCTCGGTGACCCTGGTACCGCCAAGTCGCAACTGCTCAAGTTCGTCGAGAAAGCAGCTCCTATCTCCATCTACACCTCCGGAAAGGGCTCATCAGCCGCTGGTCTGACGGCCTCTGTCCAGCGAGATCAGTCGACGAGAGAGTTCTATCTGGAAGGTGGTGCCATGGTGCTCGCCGATGGAGGTGTTGTGTGCATTGACGAGTTTGACAAGATGCGAGACGAGGACCGAGTGGCCATCCACGAAGCCATGGAACAGCAGACGATATCAATTGCCAAGGCTGGTATTACAACCATCCTCAATGCTCGGACATCTGTGCTTGCGGCTGCCAACCCTATCTTTGGACGCTACGACGATATGAAGACGCCCGGCGAGAACATTGACTTCCAGACAACTATCTTGTCTCGTTTCGACATGATTTTCATCGTCAAGGATGAGCACACACGGGAAAAGGACGAGAGGATGGCAAAACACGTCATGGGCATCCATATGGATGGCCGTGGTGCTGAGGACGTAGCCGAGTCCGAGATTCCCATTCAAAAGATGCGGCGATACATTACGTACTGCAAAACGTGAGTGCACTCCCCCACCCTGCATTTGCAGTCTCGCTAACATATAAATCAAAGTCGATGCGCACCTCGACTCAGTCCCGAGGCCGCCGAGAAGCTGTCCTCTCACTTCGTCTCCATCCGACGACAAGTCCACGCCGCCGAGATTGAAGCCAACACACGATCCTCCATCCCCATCACAGTCCGTCAACTCGAAGCCATTGTCCGAATCACTGAATCCCTCGCCAAATTGACCCTGTCCCCGATTGCCACTGAAGCACACGTCGACGAGGCCATCCGTCTCTTCCTGTGCTCAACCATGGACGCAGTCAACCAGGGCAGCAACCAAGGCAGCCGCGAAATGAACGATGAGGTGAGCCGCCTCGAGGCTGAGCTCAAGCGGCGGTTGCCCATCGGATGGAGTACCAGCCTGGCCACACTACGGAGGGAGATGGTGGAAGGCAAGGGATATTCTGAACAGGCATTGAATCGCGCGCTGATGCTGCTGCAACGGAGGGATACAATAATGTTTAGAAACCAGGGAGCGCAGGTTTACCGCAACGGAGCTTAAAAAGGGGTGTGACTTATACTATCGTCTGTTTTGAACAAGTTGCATCATGATGTTTTACGTTATATACGAGGCAGAGTAATGTCTGGACTGCCGTAACTGGAAACTACCTAGATAGAAAACTAAGGGTCCTTTTGATGAAGCTACGGATATGGTTGCGTTGGTCATCAGCCCCCGGCATGGGTTGCTGATGAGGTTAGGTACTTAGCGCGGAATCCTTCCTTTGACTCATGCCGCTTCACATCGTCCCCCTCTCCAACCTCATGTATAAACGATGTCGTATCAGGCTACCTACCTACCTAGATATATATGCTACCCTCTTTGACAAAATCTATATAAACCCTCAAATTGCCCTCTCACTCCCAACCCAGGTCTCTCTCCCTCTCTTTTACTCCAACCCAACAATAACCATAGCCATAATAACCACCATATAAAACACAACTCCCCATCAATCCCACCATCCCACCAACAACACCAAAACACCAAAGAAAAGAAAAAAAAAAAACCAAAAATGTCCCCTGACAGAACCCTCTCCTCCCCGTCCCTCCCCAGCAACAAGCCCGGCACAATCCTCCTCGAAACGACCAACCTCATCATCCGCCGCTGGGACCCTTCCTCCGACGCCCCCGCCCTCGCCAAAGCCGCAAACCACCCGTCCATCACGCTCAACCTGCGCGACCGCTTCCCCATGCCCTACACCCTGTCCGACGCCGAGCACTATCTCAGGAACTACGTCGTCTCTGAGGAGGCATATCCCAGTGCCGTAGCCATTCTCCTCAAACAAGGCTCCCTCAACAACAACAACAACAACTTCGACCCAACCTCAACAGCAACATCATCAGCAGCAGCAGCAGCAACAGCAGAAGCAGCGTCACCACCCGACTCAGTTCAGCAGCAGCAGCAGCAACACCTGCAGCCCCCCCTCCTCATAGGCGGCGCAGGCCTCGAACAAAAAGGCGACGTCTACTACCGCACCTGGGAACTCGGCTACTGGTTCACCCCGTCCGCCTGGGGAAAAGGCTACGCCACCGAGCTCGTCAAGGCCCTCGTCCCCTGGGCCTTTGCGACCTGGCCCCGGCTCAACCGCATCGAGGCCATGGCGTACGACCGCAACGAGGCCAGCAAGGCCGTCCTGAAGAAGGCCGGCTTCACGCTCGAGGGCGTCAGGAGGGGCGCGGTGGAGAAGAATGGGGAGCTGCTGGATGAGTCCATCATGGGGATTGTGAGGAGCGACATTGAGGAGCGGTTGGCGAATTTGCTGAAGAACTGATTCTGGATGGATATACGGTTCTTGACATGCGGTTTACTCCACTGGGTTAGGAAGAGGAAATTATCAAGTCAAGTCAAGGGCGGATAGTTGTTTGTTGACTGTGGAGGAGGAGGACGCAAGGCATGAGTTCTCTCATTGTTTGACTCGGGACATAGCTTCGCAGAGAATTCCATCGCCCGTTGAGTGGCCTAGATATGTGGCGCACATGTTTAAAAAAGAAAGCCGGACGTCAGATTCAATATGGGTGTCATTGTCTCGATTGCTCCATAAAGTCTATAGAAATGCTTGAGATCCGATAAAGAGGCTGCCCCATGTTCCAATACCCATCAGCATCAGAAGAAAGGTTGCGCCCGAGTACAAGGAAAAGAGTAGAAAACAAGGTCATACAAGAAAAAAAGAGTAGACGCTTTCTCATTTCTGCGGGCAAACGCCGTAAGATGCTCATTAAATTCCAGTGGCCGGTTTCTGCGGCAGTGAGGCGGGATTGCCGTATGTAGGTAAGTGACTACTACTAAACATTTGGTTCGGTCCTTGAGGGATGTTTGCTCGTCCCAGAGCATGTGCCTGCGGGCCCTGGGATAGATGCTGGGGTGGTGGTATGTGTTGCAGGCTTTGCATCGTCGGCAGCTGCTGGACGTGGTGGGCGACAAGGGTTGGCGGAGTGTGATAGGCGGCAATGGAGCTGTTTGAACCCTGCCGAGCCATGTTATACCCACCGGCGTACGGATGAGGAGGCATCGCCGGTGGATAGCCACCGTACGCCAGATGAGGAGTCCCGATCTGAGGGCTGCTGTGGTGAGAGCCCGGGGCCGTAAAGGGCGGGTGGGGAGGCTGCATCGGTGGCGGCGGCATGCCGTTCGATCCCGGCACAAAAGATTGAGTCTTTGGATTGAAAGCATGGTTCCTATTGTAGCTTCCAGGAATTGGGTGCTGGCTCTTGGGATCGTGAGGGTTGGTGTTGGCCGGCAGTTGGCCGAATGGGTAGGGGATGCCATTCTGTGAGTGAGGGCCGCTGGGCGTAGGGCCCCGGGGCGGGTAAGGGGCCGGACTGAAGCCGGGTTGCCAGTTTTGCGAAGGGAGGGCGCCGGGTAGGATCGGCGAGCCATACGCTGTCATTGGGCTTGCGTTTGGAGGGTATCGTTGCTGAACGGGCTGCGGCGCATACTGCTAGTACTCCACTGTCAGTTTCTCCCAGCTACCTGATAGTATCAGCTTCGGAAACGCAATCCTAACGTACCTGGGCAGGAACCTGATACTGCGGAGCTGCATTCGATGCCATTCCTTGCACAGCAGGATATCCGGGCTGCTGGCCATACATGGGCGCCACCTGAGCAGGATAAGACGGGGCAGGCTGAGGAGTAAACTGCGCGCTGGCCTGAGGCATATACTGGTTGGGCGCTTGAGAAACCCATGTTTGTTGCTGAGAGCCCCAGTAAGGGGCATACTGGCGTCTGGAGTCGAAACCATCGGCATCATCGTCCCGTCGCTGTTTGATAGGTGTCTTTCCCTTTTTACTGGTAGAGGACCTATTGGCGGAAACGGAGCTCGTCCGGGATATGCCAGTTTCGCCGTCGACTTCTGATGCAACCAGTCAGCTTCCAATCCTCGATCGGTCAGTCGAGGGGCAATCATAACTCACCGGATGTTGTGTCTTCGGTGCTGCCAAAGATTCGTTGTCGAACCACCTTGTAGATCTCTTCTCGCTCTTCTCGAGACAGCCTGCAAGGAAGAATTAGTAAACTCATCGCGTTTCCGTGAGTGCGCAAGCGGTGATATACTTTTGAGCTGCTAGCGGCTGCTTGTCCTTTGATTCGCTCCCAATCTCAGAGGTGGCCTTGGATGCCCCTGTGCTAGCGGCACCGCCCTCCTCATCCTGTCCTCGGCGCATGATCTTCCTGGGGAGAACTGCTGGGGGGGGAGTGCTGCTAACCACAACAGTGGTTTGCGGAACCATTGTGGCCAAAGAGGGCGGTACTCGGCAAAAGGGCGTCCTGAAGATGCGAACAGCACCAAGATTCCGCTCGTAAGAATGCGTCATGTGGTAGTAATCAGCCAGCTTATGAGTTAGCATTCTACAGAACGAGTTTGACGGAGGAAGATCGATATATGGCTCCCTTAGACGTGGTTAGCTATAACTCTCGTAGAGGAAAATAGGGGCTGTCGAATGGGTGTATCACATACTTGGAATCCTGTACGAAATCAATGACATCCTTCTCCAATCTCAGCAGGAAAAGTCTGTCTCTGGGAGCCGCTAGGGCCTCCAGGAGTTTATCATCGGGAGCTTGTCTGTAAATAACATTCAAGGCATCTGATGATCCGCCTGTGCTCCTCAAGGAATCCTGAGGAGGCTGCTCAGACGATGTGCTTTGAGGCGTGAGGATGCCTTGCCCGTGGGCTTCGACCACTGGTTGCACCAATTGGCGCTCCGGCATATCGCCTAGCTGAATACCTCTGGTTCTGGCGGCGAAATCTGAACTCATCCGAGACCCAGCAATCAGAGACCCTCGGATCGAGAAAGAGTCGTCATCCTCGGCAGCAGCCTTGACACTAGCGCTGTCATCGGGACGGAGAGACTCCTTTTCATCAAGAGCAAAAGTGGTACCGGAAGTGATACTTTTACCATCGAGACTAGGGGGTTTGGTGCCCAGATCCGAGCTGGAATCAGCCTTTTGAGAATCGTCTGAGCCGCTCGCCCGGCTAAAGACCAAAGATCGGACGGCAGCAGATGAGTTGACAGCTTGGGCTCCGGCGGCCCCGTGGTTGGCACCTTCAGATTTGCCAGCAGCGATCTTTGTCACACCCTTGGTTACCTCTTCTCCAGGAGCAGCATGTGTTGGCGAGCCAGGCGACTGCGAGGATGAGACTGGCGGCGACGAAGACTCCGTAGGCTTGCCAGTCGGCGATGCTGAACTTTCTGGTAAGCCATTCGTGGACTGCATAGTCGGTTGGCTTGTAGAGTGACCCGAGGGATTTTCTGTTGATTTGGACCCCTGCCTGGGATTGGTAGAAGATGCGATCGTCTTCCCAGACTTCAATTTCGCCGGCCATACGTTGGAGGGCGATGGGGCCAAATCCCCGGGGAGTGCGTCAGGATGGTCCTTGAGCAGTTTCGCAAACTCTTCCGTCAACTCCTCATCAGACCAAGCATGCACTGGCTTGGACGATCGCGCAGAGGAGACCTGTTGCGGCGAGGGCGAGGTGGGCTTGCCAGCCACTGAAGTTGTACTGGCGGCTGAGTGGTCCTTTGACTGCATTGTCGATCGGCTTGCGGATGGACCCGTGGAGTCTCCTGTCGCTACAGACGCAGCGATCTGTATGCATGAAGAATATCGGTCAGTCCCCAGGATGTCCCTACAAACAGATGCTGCCTGGAGCGACAAAAGTACAGCGCGGAAACAACTTACATCTGCAAAGGAGCGTTTTGGTGGATCAGAAGAGACTGTCGCCATTGCGATGGGTGTTCGCAGCCTCGAGACCGCTTATTCGAAGCCAATGGTTGATGTACAACAGGGCGGGAAACGAGGCTGAGCACAGAAGGCTCTATTCGACGATGGGCGCCGCAATCCAAAAAGCGCCCGACGGGTCGACGGAGATGAAACGAAGAGTGGGCGGGAAAGACCGTATGACAAGGCAAAGATCAAGAAGCAGAATGGATGGGAACAAGCCAGGAGATCAAGAACAGGGCGCAGGTGCTCATTGTCGTCGTAGGAAGAACATTGCTGGCGGCAGCTGGTCAATCAATGTCTTGGCGGACGGGCAAGGCGAAACGAGCCGAGTTGAAGCGTTTTCTCAGCGTCGGTCGGCGGGCCGAAGAGGCGGACTGGCGGGTTGGATTGGATTCACGTCGCAGCCTGGAGCAAGAGTCAGTCAATCAGCCCGTTGCGCGCAAAGAGGCAGTCGGCCCATTGGTGGTGTTGCAGGACTCTCAGGTTCTTGTGGAGGGGTGTTCCAATGACATGGGAAGCGTATCCCTGAGAGGGGTGGCCTGTGGCTTTTGCTGGGCTTTGCGTGTCCGGGGCAGCGAGAGGACTCACGAGCACGGCGGTTGGTGGCTTCCCCAGAGCCTGTGGCACAAGGCTTGACGAGCAACAGCACGCAGATGTGGGCGCCTTACGCAGTTCAGGCCGATGTCATCGCGATGCGAGGACGACGGGGCTCTGGAGGAGAATCTGCAGTTACAAATCTCGAGAGGGAGCTCAGAATGTCTTAGTGCCGCCGGCAGAGCGCCAGAGCGAGTCCCTGGAGCGCTGGAAAGTGTGTGTGGCTTATGTAAGGCAGGCGCTGAGCTGAAGGCGGTGCTGGAAACTGCACGTAGGCGGTGGGAATTCTGGAAGTACCGGGTGGGTTGCCTGGTCAAGATACCGTGCCTCACGACTAAGGTATACCTACTAAGGGAATGACAGTTGGAAGTTCATAATCCAACTCCGGGAAGAGTCCTCAAATGACTTTCATCCTTGATTTCTTCTCAAGTACGACTACATCAAGCGGCATCATGCGTTGCCTTAGGTACAGTCTAGGTAGCTCCTCTTTCATCGCAGCCCAACCAGGAACCTACCTAGGTAGGTAGTCAGCTACAGTAAGTGTTTGATGTATCAAAACGCAGAATTGACACCCAGCAAATCACGTGAGGGCTTAGGCGGTCTGAGGCTGGCTCGTGGGCCATGGTCGGGCTCGCCCGCTGTAATGCCCTGTAAATCCCGTTTGGACGTGCCAGGCTAGCTGCAGCGTACCCAGTACGGATTTACTGTCCGGGTACCTTGGAGCGTTCGTACCTGGAACCAATTCCAGTGCCAACCCAGACTTGAGACTCAGACATGCTGGAATCGCCACCTGAGCACTTGTCCACCGCCCTGAATCGCCTTGTTTCGCGTCACCAAAGACGGCCATCTGCCTTCTCAGAACCCTTCGGAAACCCGTAATCTCGGAATCCATCATGTTCGCTCACAGAGGCCGCGGAGGGCCCAGCCGGGCGACGCCGGCCAATGTCCAGTGTCAGAAATGCTTGAAACGAGATATGTATTGCCTTACCTTGCCATGAAGATGCCCCGGCTTGACACGTCTATGGAGACTCATCGACTGACTCACTCAGCACGGCATTACTCATATGAGTGCAAAGCGCCGGCGCAAGAACGGCCATACGTCTCTCGCCCGTCGCGTTCACAGCAGCTACGCAATCCCAAGCTCGTCCCCAAGCTGACGAGCGATACCCCAAACCCCCTTGAGAAGAAGTAAGTGGCATGCAGACTTGCTACTAGGTAGGCAAGACTGAAGAAGCAGTATCTGATGTCGTCACAGGAAGGGTGTTGCGGATGAGGAGCTCGCCAAACTAGAGGCCGAGCGAGAGAGGAAACGAAAGCTTGAAGAGCGCGAAGACGAGCTGTCAGACGCGGGTTCTAGGCGCCAGAGATCAGTTTCTTCGCATTCAGTCTCAACCATCTCAACAGGCGCCTCGAGGGATTCCCGCTCTCCATCACCAAGGCGAAGAACCAGGTCTCCCACGCCGCCCAAGCGACGGGGATACAGTCCAGAGTCAGCCAGTGATCGCAGCTACAGCCGAAGTCCATCACCGCCGCGACGGGAGCGGCGTTCAGTATCACGCGACAGTCCCTCTCCTTCGCGCGAGGGCTCTCAGCGAGGCGAGAGGAGGCGACACAGAGAATCTTCTTCTGGCCGAAGAGACGATGTCTCACCCCCTCGGCGACGGTATCAGCGTGATGAGGAGCCAGACCGACGACATGGTAGGCGACGCGATAGGGGAGATTCGCGTTCGCGTTCGCCACAGCAGGATGGCCGGCCTTATCGGAGCCGAGACGATCACAACGCCCCGCGCGGCGGCCATCGAGGAGGTCGTTATGGAGGGCAGGGACGGGCACCGCCCAGTGAGACCCCCAGAGAGGCTCACAAAGAGGCGCCCCGAGAGCGGAGCCTGAGCCCCTTCAGCAAACGATTAGCACTAACCCAGTCTATGAACATGGGCGGAAGATGAGGATGATTTGGGTATCTTATTCTGGCCGTGTGTAGAGGATATAGGCCATAATGTCTAAAGAAAGGAAAACCAAAAACTCCAGCCCATGCAACGGCGAGCGCATAACGAAGTGATTACATACAGCACACCCAAATGTCCTTCCCATCGTCTTTTTCCCCTCCTCTTCACAGACCAAGTGCCTCCTCTTCCTGACGCTCTCTCTCTTCTTCCTCTTGCTCCTCCTGTTCGCGAACCCTGAGTCCCTCCACAAGCGCGACGCCATCCACGCCAGCAGCATCTCCATCCAGGTTGCCATTGTCGACGTCCTCCTTCTTTTGGGCGGCCTTTTGAGCACTCTGGACTCGCTCCCTCACCAGCTTCGCAATCGCATTATCCGTCCGCACATTGAGCACTTCCAGCTTCTTCTCCAGATTCCGCTTCAGGTCCCAGTTCGGCTTCTTGGGCTGCAGCTTGAAGAGATCCAGGCCCTTGTCGTCCCGCGCCTCCTCGGCTGCCTTTTCCCTGACCTCTGCCTCGACCTCTGCGGCCTGCTCCTCCAGCGTGGGCTTTTCCAGCCCGAGCGTCGGCGGCGCGTCGAAGCCAAGCTTGGGGCCTCTCGTCTCGGGGTCATAGTTGCGGCCGGAGAGGTGCCGCGTCGCTACGTCGTTTTCTTCTGCTGTTGCGGCTGCGGCTGCGGCTGCGGCTGGTGATGCGTCTCTGTCGCCTTCTGGAGTGGCGACCTCGTCGACGGGCTGTTTCCGCTTGAGGGTCTTGAGCTTTGCGAGACGCGCTTTCCGCTCGTCTGCGGCGGCGCTGAGGCTGTTGTGGGAGTTCATCGTATGTAGCAGAGTGGAATTGCAACGCGAGATGCTTCTGTATGTCGGCTTCAACCGCAATCTCGAGATGCTTTGTTCGCGAATCGTTCGGTGGGTATGGAAAAGCGAATTCGAGCTTCGCTAGTGGGGCACGCGGTACGTCGGTACAAGGCTCGCGTGGGTTTTCGTTAGCGGCTAAGCCAACTGGGGGAGTCAATTGGCGCCGAAATTATTTCTCTGCGATAGCCTCGAGAGCCTCAACCAACCACACACTTACAATCATCGCCAGGACTCTCTTACCACGATCGACCGATCCCAGGAGCCGCGACTCGCAGAAGAGCATCATGCCGACTGCTGGCCGCGTGCCGGCCCCTGTTCTCTTGCAATGCCAGCGGCCCCCTTCGCCCGCGCCGGCTCCCTGAAGCTCAGGTGCTCTACGATGTCTTCCACAGCCGGCAATCTTCTTCGATCGAGGCTTCACTTCGCCCCGAGGCTTCCGTTACGGCAGCTGAGCTCTGTAGCGCAGAGCACACCACTGGCGACTATTTCGCCTTTCGAGAATGGCACTTCCCCTCCGAAACCGCAACATCTCGCCTCTTCTTTAAGTTCACCAGAAGCGATCAGGGCATCTACCGTCCCCGCGACAACTCCCAATCAGGACGACGGCAGTAACCGCTCACGGGGTCATCGTTCGAGACATCATGCCGCACGATCAGGAAGCAATAGCATGCAGCAACAACAGTCGGACTCGAATCATGGACGGCCTAAAGAAGGGTCTTATTCCGCTCCGAAGCGGCCTCAATTTGTTGGAAAGAGGCGCTATATGATCACACATGGAAGGCTGAATCGTCCCCCTGTGCCTGTGCAGCCCGCAAACAGATTCACTGCTGCGGAGGAAGCCTCGGCGAAATTAGACGAGGCGGCGCAAAGGGCCTACAGAGAGTTGAAGAGTCTGCGAGCGATGCATTTGCAATGGGGCTACATTCGACATCGCTACTCGGACTCCGAACGACGGTCCGCCCGGAAGGCATTCACATTCTGGAAGACCAAGTTTCTGCAAGTTTCAAGGCCAGACAAGCCACAAGAGCCAAAGTTGCCGTGGCCATGGCGCGACAATGCGAAGTGGCTCTTCGAGCTCAGCAACGCCAGGAGCATGCAGAAAGCATGGGAAGCCCTCGATATCGAAAGTCGCCAGAAGCAGTGGCCCTACATTATGCTTTCAACGCTGGATCGCTGCCCAGACAAAGCACACATGGTGCTGGAAGCGACGCTGGATCCGCTACCGCCTGGGTATGCCATCAACGATGTGCTCCTCTTCGTTGCGCAGCGCTTGCGCATTAGCAGCATCAAGAATTTACGCGAGAGGACTCTCAAGGCAGAGGAAATACTGGAATTGGTGGCCAAAGTCCTTGAAGATACGCCTGCCGGCCATGTGCCGCTTGGCCAACGAACAGCTGGCCTCCTTGCCCGCAGACTACCAAGCGAGCAGGCCAGCGAACTGTACAAGATGCTGCAGAGGGCCAACATCAAGCTGCATCCCAATTCGCTGCTGCAATTTGCGGGCAAATTAGCCAGCGACATGGCACATAAAGATACGGCGTTTGAGATCTTGAAGGGGCTCGCCGACAATGGGATAGATCTCAATGCACCCAGTCCCTCCAGCGCGATCACGACTCTGCTGCATTGCCGGATCGCTCACGGTGGCTGGTCAGACAGCAGCTCGTCCTTCTCGCCCAAGGACACTCTTGAATACTTTCTAGACAGAGGCTTCGTGCCCAATGTCATCAACGCTACTGCCTTTCTCGACTCCCTTTGTCAACGGGCCGAAGTCGAAGAGGCGATACGGCTTGCGCTGCTGTTTTCCGAGTCCGGGGTCCAGCTTGACACAAAGGCGTGGTCAACCATCTTCAGGGGCGCCAAGGGAAGCCTCAAAGTCGAGAACGTGGCAAAGAGCCTGGATGTTGCCAAAGCGGCCAATGCGCCCTATGTGGATGTGCTTAACAATGCCCTCCACGCCATCTTCTACTTCGCAGAGATGGAGTCCCGCGAAAAGAGGTTCTCTGCCCCCTGGATCTATCCCCTGTTCGGCCCCATGCTGCGAGCGTACGCGAAGAAATTCGAGCTGGAGCCACTGCAATGGTGGCTGCCCGACTCACTGCCTCTGATGCTAACGCAGACGACGGGTAACGACGGCGAAAAGTTTGACAGCACTCGGGTTCGACAATGGGACTTTTTGGGAAGCATCGTCCCTCTCACCGAGAAGACATTCGAATCCCAGAGTAGCGGGCCGAAGCTGCAGCCCAACACAACAACAATAGCCATCATGCTGCGGGCTTACATCAAGACCCTCCAGCACCCATATGATCTCATGGCGTTCTATGCCTTTTTCAAAGCTCGGCTTGAAGAGCAAGGAGGGAAAGAAGGCTTCGCCGCTCAGCTCATCAAAGACCAAGGCAGCCTGGTCCATGACACCATCATCATGGCCATGATGGAAAGACGAGGACTGGCACGGGCTGCGCTGCAGATTTTCGGAGACATGCTGAAGGATCACCTGCAAAGAAGTGCCACTGGCGATGCGGAAAGAAGCGACGAGAGGTCTGACGAAGGCCAAAGCCGTGCCACGGGCCCAATTCATCCAGCACCCGGGTTGTGCACATTCAGCATCCTTGTGCGTGGTCTATTCAACAGTGGCGACCGGATTCTGGCAGAGCAAGTCCTGCATGTGATGAAGGAGCAGGGCGTCGAGCCAAACCTCGTGACGTGGAATACCCTCACAAAGGGCTATGCGTCGATGCAGAACATCAAGAAGACGGTGTCTACCCTACAGGACATGGAGGCAGCAGGTTTCAAGCCCGACTTGTTCACTTTCAAGGCGTTTGGCAAGCTCAAGAACCAGGCACGGGCGCTGGAGCTGATGGAGGGCATTATTGACGTGAATAGACAAAAGATTGTGGGCGAGGATTTGTATGGATAACGCGATTGCGGATTGTACACTTCTCATTTCTGTTGCAATCATCTTTTTTTTTGGAGATATCTCTCTTGTTTGGATACATGTATTACGGCGAAACGATATGATACCATAGAGTACGGAGTCGACGGGCGGTTATTAGAGGCTTCTGGTGTTGACAATTGTTGACTTATAGAACGTGTACTCGCTTCTGCAGAATAACAGACTTTGAACAAGAGTATTAGTGATTTCTAATCGTTGTCTGCTCATGCCAGCCCATTGCTCCGTCTCGTGTCAACTACAGTTGGTTGTCAAAGTGAGGTGGCTCGCCCATCTTTCATAGTTTCGGACTTCGGACTTTACTGCTCTACCTCAAATATCATACCCTCACCGTTCATCCTGTCAAGCAGCCTTCATAAGATAGTCATCCTGCAACACCTTCCTGACTCCTTTACACGGGTCAAATTGCTCTTGTTTCATTCACATACAAGAGAAGTGCGCGCGTCATCTCACCATCTCTTGAGAGCCCAATTGTCATTACTACTAACGACCACAACATCATCAGCCTCTCCAACCGTCACAGTCTCACCCACAGCAACCTTCAACATATCCATCAAAGCCCCTGATGCCCGATCCCGGCATCGCGCAATTCACCTCCGTCTTCCGCGCCTCCGACGCCCACCGCGTCAGGCGCTGCCGCCAAACCGTCTCCTGCACGGCCTGCCAGCGGCGCAAGTCGCGATGCGATCGCCAGCACCCGTGCGGCGCCTGCGAGAAGCGCGGCTGCGGCGATTCGTGCTCGTACGGGGGGGCAAATGCGTCGTCTTCACTGGCGGTACTATCTGATAAAGAGAGGAACGGCACGGGTGATGGTGATGGTGGTAGTAGTAGTGGTAGTAGTCGTAAGAAGAGAGACATGCAGAGGAAGCTCGACCAGCTGGAGCAGATGGTGCGAGGGCTGGCCGAGGAGAAGACGAGCAGCAGCGGCAAGGAGGACGGGAACTGGCGAGGCAGAGATGAGACGGAGACGGACTTTCACGGGGCAACGTCCTGGACGGCGCTGGTCGAGAGCATCCGCGACATTCAGGACATCCTCGCGGCCGACGGAAAGGCCCGAGGAGCATCGCCGGGGCCGGGGCCGGAGCCGGAGCCGGAGCCGGAACTGCTGCTGGGCGCCGTGCCGCCCATCACCATCAAAGACGTCGTGGACAGCTTGCCATCGCGGAAAGACGCCGACAGGCTCATCCTGGCCTACTTCGAGGCCAAGTTCGTCACCGCCATCTTCGTCCACACACATCACTTCAAGCGCCGGTACGACGCCTTCTGGGCCGATCCCCCGTCCGCGAGCTTCCTCTGGATCAGCATCCTCTTCTCCATCCTCAGCATCGGCACAATGGTCGCCAACACAAGGGCTTCGCCGTCTTCCGCCTCATCCTCCTCCTCCTCCACATCAATATCAACATCTTCACCGTCGTCATCGTCAGCACCAAGCTCGCGCTTCTACATGGCCAAGTCCGCCCAGTGCCTCCTCGCCGGCCGGTACCTCGACGGCAACAGGCGCCTCTCCGTCGAAGCCCTCCTCATGCACGCCCACTCGCGCAACGTCCAGAAGCTCGATTCGGACTCGTCCCTGTGGTCGCTCTACGGGCTGGCCGCCCGGCTGGCCCAGAAGCAGGGCTATCACCGCGGCGCCTCCTCCTCCTCCTCCTCCTCCGCCGCCGGTATCAAAGCCATGACGCCCTTCGAGGCCGAGATGCGCCGCAGGACCTGGTTCATCGTCCAGTCGACGGACCTGCTCTTCTCCTTCCAGAACGGCATGCCGCCCATCATCGCAGAGGACACCTGCGACGTCCGCCATCCCTCGAACCTCCTCGACGACGACTTTGACGAGGACTGCGTCTCCCTGCCGCCGCCTCGCACACCCACCGATCCCCACCCCATCCTCGCCTACATCGTCAAGTCTCAGCTCTGCGCCGTCATGCGCCGCGTCGTGCGCCACGTCCTCGCCGTGTCGCCGGCTCCGTACGCCGAGACGCTCGCTCTTAACCGGGAGCTGGACGAGTGGCACGACTCCGTGCCGCCGTGTCTGCGCATCCGGACCATTCGCGACACTGCCTTTACGGATCCCAATTACACCATCATGCACCGTCTGATGCTCGAGCTCATGTACCTCAAAAGCTTGTGTATACTGAACCGCCCTTACCTCACTTCGCACAAGAACGACCCAGCGTACAACGCCTCGAGACAGATATGCAGGGAGTCGGCACTCAAGATACTGGAAATTCAGGCGGAACTTGACGTAGAGACGGCACCGGGTGGGAGAATGTACAAAGATAGATTCATGGTGTCGAACTTGACTTTGCATCACTTCTTACTCGCGGCAATGATCATCTGCATCGACCTCAGCGAGTCCGCAGACATAGAGTGAGCCTCCCCCATCTCCCCTCCCCCTGACCCCTGGATCGCTGCCATCCTATCCCAGTCGAAACCAACACACTGACCCCTCTTACTCTTGCTCCCCATCATCCAGCTCCAGAGACAGACTCAAGCGCATCGCCACCCTCCGCAGCGCCTCCGCCATCTGGTCCGCCCGCAGCACCACCTCCGCCGACGCCCTCCACGCCTCGCGCGTCCTCCGCGCCATCCTCAACCGCATCGACCACTCCGACCCCATCATCATCATCCACAGCCAAAACTTGCCTTTGGCGAACAACCTCGATAGCGCTCCTGGTGCTGTCAACGCTTGCCCAGACCGCGCAACTCAGCAGCAGATGCTGCCCCTGAGTAACAACGAAATGTGCAATTCAACCACAGACGAGACACTCCTGGACCAGGACATAAACTTTACAATGCCAAACTTTGAGGATATGTTTGACAATATCGACATGCTCGATTGGGTTCGTGAACCCCCTCCCCCCCTTTATCTCTTGAAACGCCTAGCCTCGTTCAACATACTATACTAATCATACTCGTCGCCCTTCAAACGAAACAGAGTTGTCTCGATCAATACATTCAATCAGATCCCGGACTCTGGAGGCAGACCTATCCCGACAGTAGCTTCTGATCATCCTCAAGACGAAATGGAAACAAGAAATGGCACGTAAATGAATCAGTTTTGCTACAAGCGAATTCTCTGCTCACGGTATGCCTACCCCTGGACCTGTTCAGAAGGTAGACTATACTCGATGGCATCCCATCTTGTATACTAGGCTCATCGTTCCTGGGTCACATTTCATCCAATACCGACCATACGCGAACAGAGGGTTAATGGAGAATGGAATCGAAGCTCGCCATGCACCCTCGTCTTACCCTCTTCTACCTTGGGTGCAATGCTCCAACCCTCTGCAAGACTGATACAGTACTGCTACACAAAGAAAGATCACATAGTAGACTTTGAAAAGAGAGCAATCTCAACAGCGTATCCACGCAAGCCAGTCATATTAATCGTCTCCCAATTAAATATCTATCTGTTCACCACATCCAACGACGGGCACAAGATGACCCAGCCAAGAGCAATAAAGCAGAGAAGCAATCGCTAAGCAGAACCCCAACGCACTCCATCCCGCACTCCCCTCAGCCGAGGGCCCTCTTGTATAAACCAGTCCGAGCCAAGTCCAGCCCAGCTATTCCATTCCAAATGAGTTTGCCTCTCCCCAAGATCCATATCCAATCCCACGTGTGTCCCGCGAGGTTCCACGTACAAATCAATATCATTAAGCGTAATCGCCCACACAAACTTTTGCTTTCTTGTTCCTCCGGTAATGACACAAAATGAATTGGCGCACAGCAATGACAACAAAAGAAAAGGAAAGACGAACGAGAAAACGAGAAACGGGTGGCAGAACAAAAATCTGGAACAAAGTCGCGCAGTTGTACGCACGCACGCATGCACGCATGCACGCACGCACACAAGCTTCCACTATACGCGCTCGCTTGGGTATCACAACACGAGATGCAAAAGCACGCTCTCCAGGGAAAGCACAAGGCCCAGGTATTAGAAGTATTAAGACGCAATGCCGCGAAGGACACGTGCTGGATTTCCAGCCACTATCGTGAAGGGGGGCACATCCTGCAAGGCGAGTTACTGTTAGCACTGGCACTGTCCGTTTCCACATGCTTGGGCAAAGGGGGGCACAACATACCTTGGTAACGATAGATCCTGCTCCGACGGTGCTTCCCTTGCCAATGGTCCGGCCGGGCAAGATGATGGCACCGCCACCGATCCAGCAATCCTGCTCAATGACAATAGGTCTGCCTTGCTGCGGCCCCTGCCCCCCTTGACGTTTCTTAGGATCAATGGGTAAGGAGGCGGTAAAGATGCTGACATTTGGCCCGAGGACACAGTTGTCCCCGATCTTGACCTCGCAGACGTCGTTGATGGTGCAGTTTCGGCCAATGACAACGTCGTTGCCAATGGAGATGTTATAGCCATAATCGCAGACAAAGGGAGTTTCGACGGCAACATGACGACCAACCCGTCCAACGTTGGTCACCGGAGACGCCTCGATGGGAGACACGCGGACAGGGTCTCGGGGCTGCAGGATCTCGAGGAACAAGCGCGCTCGCTCTTCGGGAGAGACGCCGTTTGTCGGGGGCGTCGTGAGGTTGTTGAATCTCCAGCAGGCGGCAGCGCATCGCTCCCGCTCAAGGCAAAGCTCTTTATCAAACGGGTAAAAGTGCCTTCCCGAAAGCATCTCCTCCTTTTGAGTCCGTCGCAGAGGAAATTGCGAGTGAGAAAGCGCGAGCTGTGCAGCCATCTGCGCGTTTGAGGTTGCAGGAGGCTGTGGGCGAGGAGTCGGGCTATTTGTCCTCGTCGGATGCAGAATGTTGATCTGCGGCAGTTGGTTGCCCGGATGGGGTGTTTCGGGCTCGGTCCGGCTCAAATCATGCAGCGGGGGCACGCGCTGGTACTCCTTTGCCGTCCTCTCCCCAAAGGGTGGTGCCTGAGTGTTTGCGCTCACGGGCGTGGGGAAGACGTTGGCGGGCGTATACGGCAGCGCAGAGAGCTTGTTGTCGGGACTCGCCACGGATGCACTGGGGATGGTCGACGCCGTTGGCCGATCGTCATCTGGAATAATCACTGGCCGGCTTTGAGGGGGGTCAATTCGGAGAGGCTGGCCGCGGTAATGGTTCAACGACTCCCGTTTCACAGGCTGGGGGGCGTGAGGGGCGTAGGGAGCTGGCGCCGGCGCTGGCCCTGGGCCAGGCACCGACGCTGGAGGCGGAGGCGGCTGCGATTGTGTTTGCGGGTGAGGCTGTGGGTGAGGCTGCGGGTGAGGCTGCGGCATGCCATACGCACCGGGCGGCACGTAGCTGGGGTCTTTGGACTCAAGCGGGACTGCGGCGGCCTTGTTGTCCGGCTTCTGCCAGCCTGGCCCTCTCTGTGGAGGGTAGCCGGCACATACAAACGCACCGCGGATGCAGTTACTGCCTGTTAGACTCCGTTAGAGCAGCGTTCACACACGACTGGAAAGTACATGGCGCCTCAGGGGGGGGGGGGCATAAACTTACACTCAGGCTTCTGCTCGTCGCATTTCTTCTTCCTCCTGCGGCATGTAAGGCAGCCAGTCTTCGTGCGATTGCTAAAGTTACGCTTTCGCTTCTTGGGATCGTGCTGGAGCATCGAGTCTCCTCTGTGGTCGGTATATGAGCCACCGTACAGGGACACTGATCGATCATCGCCATCGGGGCTCGTGTTAGTGTAATCGCTGTGGTCCATCTGGCCTGCAGCTCGCCTCAACGCTTCTCCAAGTTGCTCTTCTGTGTTGCTTTGGGTCGATATTGCCGAGTTCTGCTGGGTCTCGTAGGGGTTCCTCTCATCTCGAGACGAGTGCGAGTACCACATTTCCTTGTCGCGTTCTCGCTGCTCATCACCATAGGACCGGTAGTCTCTCTGGGGCGTACCATAGTGATCGCGGGCCTCGTTGTGCGGCGGAGCCGTTGCAGTATCTGGGGTACGCTCCTGTGCTGGGAGCTCTCTCCGGATCTCAACGGATACCGATCGCTTACGCTTATGTGACCCTTCGATTTCCGGGGGATAGGTTGCAACGTGTATGGTCCTCTCCGCACTTTGAGGTGTCCACGATTCCCTTTGAGATGACGAAGTTGTTGGCATCTCAGCGGCCGCTGGCGCCGAGGTGGCTATTACTGAACCAGCAAGACGCTCACCAGGAGATGAGCTCTGATCTGCCGGCGCCGCGGGAGACTCGGTCAACTTTGAGGGGGCGCCATTGAGAGCAGTGAATGTAGACATTTTGAGTAGGAATGTTCAGTGGCAGTATAGCACTCAATGACTATGCGGCACACTGAACACAAGAGGCGAGGATGCGACAGTTCCTGCAACGATCAGCCCCTCGCGGCCAGCTTCTCTTGGCCGAATACGGCGTGTTTAGCCCGATGCTGATGATGACGGTGACTGGTGTTGCAATCTGGCTCAGACAATAGAGGAAGTTCTCAATGAAAGCGAGGCTTTGGAGTATGGAAGTTCGCAAGATGACGGCTGCCGTGCTATTAAGTCACCGCGCTAAGCTCTACCAAAAGCTGCGCAAGTGAGACTGAGCCGAGTGAAGTCTGGGCAGACGACGTTGCGCAGTGAGATCCAGACTCCAGCAAGGGTAAACAAAGATTAAGAAAGCGCGCGGCGATGAATCCCAGACTCGTCGATGCCTTGGTCGATAGCCCAGGGCTTCGTTGCCGTTGCAGCGGTAAACTGTGTGCGGGACTGGCCGTTGCCAGCGCTGGCGGAAGCGCGAGCCACGCGCAAACGAATGAGTGAGCGAGCAAATCGGAGCCAGCCAGTGAGTCCAATGCAGCTCGGGAGACGGAGCCTCGCCCTTCAGGTGCCCTCTGGTTACTCGTCGTGACTTGGCTGACGCAGGGCGACGAACAAGGTGCGCAAATCGTGTCGACGAGGTCGAGCACAGAGGATCTTTGCTGTGCAGATGTTGTCGAGGAGCAGCCGAGATGGAGGTGAGAGAAGGTGTCGAGGCGGAAGAGCTGGGGGGTCGAAGTTTCTCAGGTCGCGCTTGGGGGGCTTAGGTAGCTTCTTTTCTTTTTCCTCTTTTTTTTTTTTTTTTTTTTCCTTTACACGCGCGATTATGCTGCGCCTGCTAGTCAAGGGGGGGTGGCCAGTTCAGCACGGGAACGACGTGGAGGCGTGTGAGTACCTGTACCCCGAGAATGGGGAACTTCGTAATTAATCGGCCGTGCGATGCTTGCTGCAATGGTGAAGAAAATCGGAGTAAGGAACGATTCTTGTGTAATAATCTATCGCCAGCGACAGATGACAACAGGTTGATTTGGTTCCAACAGACCAGCCCAGACCGAGCCAGAGCACCTGCGGCGGTTAAGGCGAGCACGCGGAGGAGAGTGGCAGTGTGGCCAACAGGACAATACCAGCAACTTCGTAATGCACTGCAGCCACCATGTACCGTCTGAGAGGAGGCAAAGGGGAGGAGGCAAAGGAGGGGAGAAGAAAGGGGAGGAGGAGGGTAAGGCCTTGCGGATCAGCTTTGGGGACGTCTGTGACATGCGGGCTGAGGGGAAAGGAGATGCAGATATGGTCGTCGAACCTCGAGGCGAGAAACACACGCGGGCTCCACGTCCAATAGAGGTCCGGGAATGTACCGAAATGCACCTAGAGAAAGCGGCTCTTTTGACGCCTATGCAAAGTACTGTTCGTACCAGATACATGAAGTGACTGACGTCCTTTCACTGCCAACAGGACGGCCAATGGCCATACTTCGAAGTGCGTGCGTGCGTGCGTGCGTGCATCCCAAGGTCCGGTGTACTAATAGCGGATGGGGCTTCAAAAGGACGCACATGATGGGTCCTTCCCATGGATAGCTGCCATGGCCTGGGAAACGGTCAAGTCCCCGAGCAATCCAGAGGAGTAGTGATGCCGACAGTCGATCGCTCACCTCAACCCAGGACCACACCCCCCTCCTCGCGTTCGACGACCAGGCACCGTACCTTGGTGTGAGTGCACACAGAGAGCGCAGTCCGGCAAATGGAGAAGGCGTCGCAGCCAATACTTGGGCCATCGAGGCATGGGAGCTAATAGGCGGCGCTTCTGACCGGGTCCCAAACAAGTGCGCCAACACCTCTCCCAGAGCGACAATCGCCCGTTGCACGTAGCAGCGCTGCTAGCCCACACCAAGCAACCTTGATCCTAGCTCCCTGGTACCTGGCTGTCATCGCATGTGGCAATCCGCGAGAGCGCCTGGTCCTCAGCCCAAAGCCACATCACGGCGATGGAAGCTTGCTAAATTGCGCTACCCGGTCAGTACGAGGTACCTGGTACTGCGTATACTGCGTACCTCTGTAGGTGCGCCTGTGCTTGGAGCAGGGCAGAAGTGTGTGCGTGCATGCGCGCGAAGGCGCAAGTGTGAGTGGATGCCCCAGGAGCCCTCCGAACTCCACGGACGAGGGTGTGATGCGATGGCCACTGTGAGACCCAGGCCAGCCAGACGGATATGCAATCCCAGAGGCGGCAGTTTTCGGTTACGCGCAATGGCAGCCACGGAGGTCCAAGGGAGCGGTGTTCCGCGACCAAGGGGCGTGGGCGTGCCCCAGAGGGTCTCTAGGATATCATCTGTCTTGGCAGAGACATCACAGAACAAGAACGGCAAATGCATCTTGGCTGTTGTCGGGATGCCCACTGGGTAGTTACGCAGGCCTGTGGCTCATCAGCTTCCCAATCACTAACCAGCAGAGGACAAAGGGCTTCGGGCACCCCCAGAGCCGGCGCTGGGCGCAACATCGAGTCTGGCATCCTCGCTCCAGCGTACGGGTACATCCATACAAGTTAGCTGGCAGCGGATAACAAGGGGGTCCAGCCGTGGCATGTCCGGCGGTTTGGCCAACGTCTCCCCCCACCCTGTGCTGCTGTGCTAAGCTTCGCAGAGGTCCTCCACTGACAAGATTCGAGCGCGAGGCCGCAGCAGGTTTCGCAGCAAGCAGCGCGCACGATTCGCCCGGGGTGGAGAGAGGTGTGACCGCAGTAACAAGCGGTGTTGCCGCGGCTCCGCTCTCTCGGTTACCACAGAACCACAGACTGCATGCTGCGTAGAGGAGGGAGTGAGCGCAGCAGCGCGGAACCTCGACGGCGCAGGTCTCTTGCCAGTCCATCTTCCAAGCCGCCTGGCCCGTCTTCTAGCGTTCTTGTCGTCGACATCAGCGCACCGGGGAAGGGCTGAGGATAATGCCGCCAGGCAGAGAAACTCGCGATTGTTCCTGGCTTCCCGCAACTGCGCCGTCAGTATAAGTCGAGGCACGATGATGACGGGATAGGTAGGCATCTACCAGGTACCTTCTCGTGTGCTTGGTGCAGCGTACCTGTGCCGGTGGGAGGGTAGCACCATCCGTAGAGGTAGCACTGTTACTCACCTCGACCATGAGTAAGAACTTGCGAATCTCTCCTCCCATCGTCATCCGAGGAATGAAGCAGGGGGGGGATCTGGTGGGCAAAGTCTCGAAATAGCATCATGGAGATTGCCTGGTCCCCAATTCTTCGGTCTGAGGCGCTGTAACCTGCCGAGTACTTGTCCCCACGCTACTGCTGCTGCGGCCAATGTTGGTATCCAGCAGGTGACAGCGTCATACGCTACTCCAGCAACTGCCAGTTAAAGCTCTCGTTTGTTAGGTACCTTACTAAACTTGGCATGCACGAGGACTAAAAACGTGCTCGCACCTGCAGCTACGGTCCCAACAGCATGAGAAAAGAAGGCCTCGCGTCACTTCGAGCATCGCCATGGCTCCTTCCTGCCTTGCCCAACCAACCAGCAAACAGAGAAGAGCGTCTTCTCCGTTCCTGCCTGTGCTTGAGGTTTCCCCGCTCCGGCATCCTGCAAAACACCACATCACTCCCAATGATGACACTCGCACCTCTTCCGTTCTCTCCTTGATGAAGCTTCAAGGTTTGCTTTGGCTCTTCTTCTGCTACGGTTTCATCGCCTCTTCCACCCTGCCGATGCATCTCAATGTACACGATGCCGCCCCGTTGCCAAGCCGGTGATGCCATGCTGATGTTAGCAGTTCCAGCTTGTTATGGATCAGACCAGCAAGGGCATCTCTTTGGAAAGAAACTCTTTGCCAATTTGTCAAGAGCACTTCGGGCGCCGTGTTCGGGTCCCGGACCTGTCAGTCAACGCTATTACTGCTATTACTACGAGGACTGCCTGCACGATGTGCTGCGCCCAAGCCAGGTTCTTGAGCCAGGTTCTTGAGCCAGGTTCTTGTCTCCCCCCAAGCACTGTTCCACCTTTGCGCCCAATCGATCCGGGTGCCATCGCAAGGGGTGCCACCCTCCCAAGGCGAGCCGCGGCCGCCATCGTCGCCAAGTCTCCCCTCTATTCACAAGCACGACCCGTTTCTGGGACCCTGGAGTGGAAACGCGCGGCGACCACCTACACCCGCGTAGCCAATCCACGGGTGTTCTTTAGCTCCAGACGCCACCACTGGATATCACAGGGCTCTTCCCCGTCTATGCCGCCAGTCACCGGCCACAACGCGAGCAGCTACCCGCGTGCAGGCGGCCTATACCCGTCCAGAGGTGGCATTTGTTCGAAGCAGCCTCTGACTACCTTTACTTGATGCATAGATCGATCCGCAGGAAATTTCCAAGGAATCGGCAACATTGCAAGGCGTCTCATCTCGAAACCATTCTACAGCACTGTGACTCTGGGTCCTCCATACAAGAACAAGGCACCTGTACAAGAACACGGCACCTGTGAAGTAGTAGTCTGGTGACACCAGCTCGCCTGTCAACGCACGCTTATTCGGCCTTGCACTTACGATATATGCCAAGAGCTCACACCCCTCGTCGGTGGACATCCGGGATCTTGAAATGGAATTGTCCCAGATGTTGCCCGCTTCGGTTATTGGAGAGAGACAACAAGCTAACATGTGCCTTGCCAGTCATGTGCAGTCTAGGAGCGGACGGGCAGGGCTCGCGGATGAGTTGATGCTCGAGCTCATCGCAATGGAGCATATCTACCTATGTACACCTCCGTCCCCGGCAAGCCGCGAGTCCCAGCATCTGTCAGCTTGCTGATTGCCCCAATTCTACTGGCAAACTATGGTAAGCTACTGCATGTAATACCACACTACCATCGCTTCAACATGTCCATACCACAGGTGGGAGGGCAGTCTCCCATGAGCAAGGCACCGTCCTTTCTCCAGCTATTGATGCGGTAGCTGCCTGTTCACGGTATCTCAACTGCATGTGAACCTACTGCATGCGGTTATCACCACGCCAAACGTCAGGTTGAGGCCTGGATATCTGATTCATCCAAACACAGTTTGGCCGCTAGGGTCGGAGCTGTCTCGATAGTGCAGGGCACAAGGCATCGGCTGTTGTCCGACCACGGAGCCAATGAGAGCACTGAGACTAGGGAGCGAGCCGTCAAGCAACTTCTACTTACCTGGCACTAACGCCGCGTCTAGGACCGTCTCGTCTCGTATCGCCGCCGCCGCCGCCCGCGGCTGTGCCAGGCCACGTACGGCGTACGCTCAACCGCATCGCTTTCACCCGCTGGATGGGCACCACCGTTCCACTAGCGTTTGCCTTCGCTTCTGCTCCGGGCGCCCTCTGCCCTGTGGTACGACCGCGAGGAGGAAACACCTGGAATCCAAGTCTCGGATGCTCACAGCGCGCCATTGCAGACGGGGCGCGCTACAACTGCTGGTTCTCACTGTAAGGCTTGAACAATATCTGAGCCTTGATCCCACTGATGAGATCTATGACGGGTATGATACCAAAGTACCTTTGCGCAGATCCCTCTTGCATCACGTCGCGTTACGCTCTCACATGCTATTGTAAACGATAGCTTTGGGTTGGAGGCATATAGCCCACCTGTGTGAAGTACAAAATTCCGTGCTCATCAACCAGATGCCCTACATTGAACCGGCTGCATAGATTAGACCACAGTGTGTGCCAGAGAAACTCTTACATCAACAGCACCTTCTCGTCACATCGCCACGACTAATTGCCAACGCTGTCAAACGCTGGCACAACTGCGCCAGAGGATTGCTTGGCTGTAATGGCCGGCACGATTTATCGAGCACGTCACATCATCCTGTGAGGGCCGACTTTGGCTCCTGGTGGCACATGGCCGAAGGGTCACGGCGGCATCTTGGACATTTGGCCAGAGAGTTCATGGCCTGTTTCGATGTGAAACGCCTGCCTGCAAAGTTGCAGAGATATCACACCGCCGGAAAGACTTGGGCCGAAAATGGATGCACATTTCGACAGCTTCCCTCATGTCCTGTGGTATGTCGCCAAGATAGCCGCTGGGGCAATACCAACCGGCGACTGCCTTGCAGGTTTGAGTCAATCAACCTCTGGCGGGCACCTGCTGGCTCGTTCAGACTACCTAATTACTACCTACAGCAACAGTGTTACAACATGCCGCAAAACTAGGCTCCAGCTTCAGAATCAAGACCTCAGAGGCACGTCCCGTCTCCGTGCTTAGCGTTTCCTGTGGCTGCGTAGATCAGGGACAATGAGAGTAATGATCCCGAATTGCCGCAACTTAACGCCGGTCATCTTGGCTCTCGAAATGCCCTCGAATCGGTAACGGCACGAGTCAGTACGAGTATTCCTTCGAGGGAATGGACCCGCCTGCTCTACTATTCGCCAACTCGCTGTATCCTACATGGATGGCATCTAACGACAGGAGACAGCTCAATAACCAGGTGCTCTCATATACTCTCTACTAATTCCTTCGCTGGCCTCGACCTTGCTCATGCCAGGGGACGCATCATACTACTCGTATGTAGCTGCATTACGACCATGGGTTTGCAGAGAGCTGTTGCACTGTCCACTCTACCGTACTGTACGTGTCTGTCAGACTAGAGCTTCAAGGTCAGGGTAGCCAACAAAGAGGCGCCCAAAACGCGGCCACCCTCTCACAAGCAGAATAGGATATGGCATCGTATGTCGCCGACAGCACTCCAACAAGTTCATGACCTGCCAATACTGGGGCGAACTCGCAAGGTAGTACCACTACTGCGACGAAGTGTGCAGTCCTACTTACATGCTACTTATGCGAAGTGCAATCGCCGCACTTCAAGATCCGACGGGGGTTTTCAGCTCCAAGCCAGCTGCTGGAAGGATGCCAGCCGACGATCCTACTCCTAGAGGAGCAGATGCCCTGGGCAATCACTTGTCACAAGCATTATCAATCCCATGGTAGTATGCTGCTGGCTCTAAAAAAACCCCACGGGACATATCGCCCAGGCGGTGGAAGAAAACCATCAGACTGGCTGACACACTGTAAGTCATTCTTTTATTGCTACTAAAACTCCCATGTTGATAAAATAGAAGATCCTGTATCTTCTGCTACTCTCGGTTTGTACCTATCGGCTTGCTATATGTTAAGATTTATAGCAGATATATAGATGGTCTCCTTCTTCTTTCCGCCGCATGCTAGGGCAACATTTACCCACATTTACTGATTCAAAGAACAGATCTTGAGACAGAAGAGTGATCAATGGGAAAGGCAAGCATCCATCTCGATACGGATGTCCTTCGACTGACGCTGGGTCGAGGAGACTGTCTGCGGAATCTTGCCTCCCACTGGTCGGCCCAAAGGCTAACTTTGCCCTGAGGCTAGTTACAACTAGTAGTGACGACGTCACGGTGCGCGGAAGAAGGATTAGGGTGAGCACGCGAGTGCGTTGTTGGCTCCCAAACCGATGGCCAAGTGAGCAACTGCAACCTGCCCTGCTGGAGTTGCACCTGTGCTGGGTACGAACGAACAAGAGACTGGACGAGACACGAAGGACAGAAACAAGTGGGGGGTTTCGGTTGATGAGGGGGGGCGTGTGCGGTTGGTTGACGATTCCCGGCTTTAAATGCTGGGTGTGTGGGTTTTAGCGAGGCTAAATATAAGACGGCGGCTTCTGCAAGCGCGCAGCAGACCAGGGAAAGGGAGAGAGGGGGGGGATGGGAAGAGGGAGGGAGCATCGGCCCGGAAGAGAGGGAAAAAAAGGCAATCGCTTCCTCACCCTCTTTGGAGGACTGGAGGGGCTGGAATTGGCATTTTCTTCGTGATTTGCGCAAGCAAGCGGCCGGGCTGGCCCTTTCTGCTTAAGGGGGGGGAGACGAAGAAAAACAAGAGGAGCCAACACCGGGGAGCGACCCCTTGGTTGAATCGGGTAAACATTGCCGAAATCGTGCAGCGCCGGCCAGCTTCGCCCAACAGCGTCGAGGTGCTCACTTGGACGAATGAGTGTTAGCTGAGCCCATCCTACGAAGTGCTTCCAGTGAGTGAGTACAGTAAGGGGTATCTTGGGCTTGGGTTACGCTGACTCAGATAGTCAAGTCTACAGATGTTGGACCTGAGTCTGTCTGGCTGCCCAAATACGCACATTGCCGTCAGACTTACCTCGAGTCATTACGACTACCTAGATGTGGAACGAAAGATTGATACGCTGCACCTAATCTTTGATATCTTGAGACGGTGTATCGCAGACGAAGCTTCATCCAAGTTCAGGGGTCCTACGGCATACACTCTTTCCTTGGCCAATCACAGCAGAGCATGTCACTGTTCCTGATCCCGACAAAGCTCGCCTGCGCCGTTCCTGCCATTGCGGAGTGCATATTCGAAGGCATGTCGCATTCATCTTCCTCTGAATGACTTCAGGCCCAAAAATAAACCTTCGCCACGCAGCCATGGTCGAATCTGCTTTCTTTCCTGAAGAATGCAGTCCACATAGCAGGGAAACGAAACAAAGAACAGCAGTCAGTCAGTCAGTCAGATTCGTCTCGCTCTCATTTCCTTTCTCCACCCCCGCAACGCCTCGAACGCTTTCACCCAATGGTTTCCGCCCATCTAGCCGCTCACCTCCAAATAATAAGCGCCTGCGAACGCTTTCTAGAACGATTCTCGCTCCATTTTGGACCTCTTGCTCTTCAATGCGCCAGGTCCCTCGGGCTTCCTTTTCCATGCTTTTCCATCAACAGGGGCTTGCACGTCGAAAGAGACAAAGGCGAGGTAGCACTCTGGCTGCTATTTTTATCGCCCATGTTTCATGCAAGGCATCATCACACCTTGGACCTTGCATACATATGTACATACATATTGCCGCCCCAGATCCCGGTTCCGAACGAACGACACCAAACGAGCGCCTCCTACCCGCCCAGGAACCGCTTCTCGCGATGGAGACAACCAAAACAGACCTCTTTTTGCTCCACAACTTCCCACGCCGAGAGTAACGACCCGAGACACGCAGTGCTGGGATGCCTGCCAGGCGGTAGCATACGCCTGCACTTGTTTCTATTTCTGTCCTTCTACACTCCCCTGCCCAATGTCTTCTTATACCAAAGAGGAAGCAACGAGAAGGTTCCCTGGGTCCTGCAGGTCTCCTCCCCTCCTACGACATGCGTTCCCAAGGTCTCCCCCCCCCCTGACTACATCTTGTTCCTGGATCGCCATCCCACGCTCGCGGTAACCCCCGAGCACCTTGCTACTTATGACCGCTTGTTTGCTGGATTGCATCGTACACGCCCCTCCATCACTCTCTCTTGCCCCCCTCCCTCTCGTCCTTCCGTGGACTATACCAGATGCTAGCTCGTCAACGGCCCAGATGTTACAGCTATCTCGATCTTGGGATTCCATGCGAGATCAGGGGACGTTGTTTATTTTTAGAGACGCTGTTGCTATATTAAGATGTAGCCGCAATGCAGCCGTCTAAAAGAGGTATGAGCTTTATCGAGACATCAGTTCATGAACCCCCTCGACGAAGCTTTCGTCTCCTCCCCCTACCCTTTGGACTCTTGCTCTAATACAATGCTCTAACCCATTGGTTCCTTTTCCCCAGTGAAGAAGCCGTTCGCTTATCATACTTGTACAGATTCTGACAGCTTTGTTTCGTGTGGGACCCCCCCCCCCCCCCCGTCCTCGTAAGTTCATCTCATTCTTCTCCAAGGCGCCACAAAGGCAGAGCAGACACGCGGCTGCCTTGTTCCTTCCCCCCTCTAGCACGCGCCTACCAAGATGTCACAATGCATCCGGGACCTGCATGATCCTCTCATTTCCATTTTCGAGGCCGGGTCTGCGACCATGGGCGCTTCTGAGGTGCGTGGGGGGAAAAAAAGAGCCGAGGAGCAAACGCAAACACCCTTCGCCCCTCCATTAGAAGTCGTTTCCAAGCAGAAGCGCTCGGCTGCACAAGCTCGTCACGGCAGTTGTTTGTTTCATATTGTTTCTCTCTCTCTCTCTCGTCTTGCACAAGCGCTGTCGACGGGACCACCGGGGGGGGGGTGAAGGTTCGGCATCCGCTGACCTTTTCGTTGTTGCGGGTAATGGTGATTCATGCGCGCTGGTGCGCATATGTCGTTCGTTTGCTGCAAGTGAATTCACACAATCGCAGATGAATCTCGCTTCCCAGTTCCCCAGGGTTCTTATTCTTTCTACCCCGTCGAAGAAAACAGGGTCATCTCCCTGCCATTGATATTCATAGAAACAAGAAACAAGGTAATGGTGATGGAAATGGGCGCGTAGGAGCAAGGTACCGGTACGCAAGAGGTACTTGGAGAAGATCATTTCTTCTGCTTCTTCGTGCTCTTATCACTCACGGAGCTTAGCACACTGGCGCTCCGCTTGCGGGTGGTGACGCCGCTCTCTGGTTGACCGTCTTTCTCCTTATCCTTGTCCGCGTTAGTGTCGGTGTTTTGGTTCTTGTCCTCTGGTTCTTCGACGGATGGCTTGGCCGTTGCTTCATCAGATGGTGTTGCCTTTTCGCCTTCCTCCTCCTTCTCGCCGTCTCCAGGCTGAGCTTCGGCGCCATCGTCCTGGCCATTGTCTTTGGATGCTTCATCTGCCGCAGCCGTCTCGTCTTTAGCATCGCCATCAGCGTCCTCGGACTTGTCGGCTTCTTGTTGGCCCAGGGCCTTCTCTAATTCGGCCTTCTTGGCCAGTTCCAGCCTGATTTCTGCATCAATCTTGTCGTTAACCTTGCGAGCATCGAGAAGACTATTGACAGCCGCCAGAAGCTGCTCGAAGGCGGCAGTCGTTGCCGCCGTGGGCATGGCCAGCTTGGCCGGGACATCCAGCTCGTTAAGCGTGTTTGTGATGCGCAGCTGCTGCTGGTTGGACTTGTGGGAGAAGAGCTTGTTGATCTTCTCCGTCCGGAAGGTAGGGCCGGAGCCGAGACGGTCGTGGTGCGTGACGCCGTAGATGAGCTCCTCTTGCTCGGTGAGCTTCTTGCGCTCCTGCGGCTGAGCCTGTTGAGCCTGCTGCTGTTGCTGCGCCTGATGCTGCTGTTGCTGTTGCTGTTGCTGCTGCTGATGATGATGCTGCTGCTGGGCCTTCTTGTTCGAGGTGGACGCCGCTGTGGGCGCATTCGATTCGCGCGTGCCAGTAGAAGCCGCAGCGCTATCGCGTCTTCCGTTCTCCGGAGCCGCCTGCTGCGGCGTGGGCTGGCCCGATGGCGTGGGCGCCTCGCCACCCATGATGGACTTGCGCTTCTTGGACTTGTCCGCCGTCATCAAATTTTGGAGCAACGTCTGCAGACCGGCCGATGACTTGAACGTTGCGATGTCCTGCTCCGCATGCGGGTAGTCTAGGCGGTTGTAGAGCTCCCTCCGCTCCTCGTTGAACCTGTCACTCCTAGCCAAGATGCGCTTGATCTCCAGCAGAAGCGATTCCTCCTCGCGCGCCTCCTCGCGCGTCCTGCTCAGCGAATTGAGTGCAAATTCCTTGCGCAGCTTCTCCTGCTGGGGGTTGAAATGTGCCATGAGCTCGTGGAGCGCAAACTCGGGCTGCGTCATGTACTGGACTGGCTTCTGGACGGCCATCATCCTGGACGCCACCTCGTAATATCTCGCCTTGAGATCCTCCATCGACCGGGATCGCGTAGCTGGGACGATAGCCTTTCTCTCGTCGCCATCAGCGTCGGCCTCTCCATTGGTTGCCGGCGGGCTCCATTCGTATCGATCCCATATAAGGGGCCATCTGATATCGTAGTCCCGCACCAGCTCCATCAAGTAGTCCGTCTCCTCCTTGGTCCAGTCAGGGTTCTCCAGCACCTGGCGGTACTGGTCGTCGCTGTACTGCGGCACCGAGACCTGGACGTTGTACTTGGCGTACAGTGAATCCTCGATTTCCTCCTCCTCGTCCTTTGACCCCGTCGCGTTGCCCTCTCCCGCTTGCCTCTGCTTCCCGTCGTCGGCCCTCCTCCAGTGCTTCAGCAGCAGACTCCCATCTTTCCTGCCCGAATTGCGAAACGCTCGCAGCTCCCAGTGCGCGGCGGGCTTGCGGCTGACGAAGCGGCGCTTCTTGAACTGCGTCACCTCGGGAACAATGGCGATGGGGTTGTCACCGCCCAGGTTGTGCACTTCGCGCGCGAGGCCCTTGAGGTTGGGGCGCGGGGCGGCGACCTTTTGCTTCTTGGAGGGCCGCGGGCCGGCGGCGGCGCCGTCGGGGAGGTTGAGCACGTCGCGGACGTCGGAGGATGTCATGATGGACTTCGGGCGAGAGAGAGTTGGTATGGCGACGCAGGAAGAGGGTAGGCGAGCGATGTTTTTTTCTTTTCTTTTTTTTTCTGTTTATGCCGTCATCGCTCTGCTACTCTCTGTGCGAGGCAGCGAGATGGAGCGGCAGAGGAGTCAAGTGTTCGTTCGGTCGCAGTGTAGGATTCGGTCGGGCGATTGACAGGCGGTAATCGAGAAGTAGTCCGGGATCTCTATTTACTGGAAGCGAGTCCAGGCGACCGTCGAGGGGGATGCAAACACAGCACCCGAGATATGTTTTGATGGAGTCTCTATCTCTAGTATGGAGTAGCAGCAGCAGAGGCAGTTGCAAGGCTGATGGAGTTGAATTGAAGTTCTGCAAAAGCGCGTCTAGCCCGTCTTGAGGTGCACGTGACCCGCCTGACCAGCCTACAGACCCCTGGATTTACCTGAACGTGGCACCTTCGCCTCTTAGCGGGCTGGACGGCCGCAGTCGAGTACTATTGGCGGCAGGGAGACAAGATAGAACTACCGACCGCAATTGCGCTTCTCGCTTTACTCCACGACTCTGCCGGATCAATCAGGGCTTCAATTGGCGGATCGACGCGGCGGCCAGAGCATCTACTTGCATTCTATTTGATTGAGGAAGAAGCCAAAGAGAAGCAGCTTTCACGAGCTGAAGGACAACGTCGACAAGTCCCCCCCCACGCAAAGCCACCACCGAACAAGCTACGAGGCTACGGGCAGCAACGACAACGACGATGAGATCCCTCTTCACCCTGGCGACCTTTGTGGCCGCGGCTCAGGCCCTGTACTTTTACATCGACGGCGGCACGCCCAAGTGCTTCTACGAA
The DNA here is from genome assembly GCF_000167675.1 of Trichoderma reesei QM6a. Classification (NCBI taxonomy): domain Eukaryota; kingdom Fungi; phylum Ascomycota; class Sordariomycetes; order Hypocreales; family Hypocreaceae; genus Trichoderma; species Trichoderma reesei. Next base: position 922,729 of record NW_006711159.1, on the reverse strand, counting down.
GAGCTCCCCAAGGACACTCTGGTCGTGGGCCACTACTCGGCCGAGGAGTGGGATGACCGGGCCAACATGTGGCAGGAACACCAGGGCATCAGCATCTACATCACCGTCGACGTGCGTATTGAATATCCCCCCTTCCCCCGTGTCCGGAAGTGAAGAATAAAGCAGAGCTAACTGCCTCTCGGGGGGGGCCATTAGGAAGTCTTTGACAACAACCACCGCGTCGTCTCCCAGCGAGGCACCTCGTCCGGCCGCTTCACCTTCTCCGCCGCCGACGCGGGCGACCACAAGATCTGCTTCACGCCCTCGTCCAGCAGCGGCCGCCCCGGCTGGCTCTCCACCGCCAACCACAACGGCGGCATCCGCCTGCGCCTCGACATGGTCATTGGCGAGACGAACCAGATTGAGAGCGACGACAAGGACAAGCTGCAGGACATTACCTCTCGCGTCCGCGACCTCAACGCCCGGCTGAACGATATCCGCAGGGAGCAGGTTTTCCAGAGAGTCGGTGTTCCTCCTCCTCCTTCTTCCTTTACACTCCCTTCCTACCTTCCCTTCATAATCACCACATACATGCTAACAAGAAATCGTGTTGTTGTTGTGTAGGAGCGAGAAGCCGAATTCAGAGACCAGTCCGAATCGACAAACGCCCGCGTCGTCCGCTGGATCATCATCCAGCTCGTCGTCCTCGGCGCCACCTGCGCGTGGCAGCTCTCCCATCTGCGCTCATTCTTCATCAAGCAGAAGCTTACCTAAAGGCGTGACGAGACTAGTAATCGCGGAGCCGGGGAGGGAAACAAAGAGAAAGGGGGGGAGCGTTGTTGGTTTTGTTAGCTGTCTTGAAGGGAGGAGAGCGTGGGAGCCTCTTTGTGCAAAACAAAAATTATTGATATGGCGGGATCGAAACCAAAAGATGAATGAAATACAATTGCTTCAAGTCCCTGCAAATCGAAACTGCATGACCAACTTCCCTGTCATGCTGCGTTACTACAGGCGTAGTATGGAAAGAAATGGCTATAAACATTTGCGCACACAACTCCTACAGACGGGGCGTGTCAGGGCACATCAATAGGAGAACGAGGACATTGAAAATCGTCCATATACAGTAGTGATTATTGCAATAGGTTGACTCTGGTTTACATGTTTTGCTTGGGCTGTTTTTTTGCTGATTTTAATGTTGTTTTTTTGGACAATCCTAATTCCATTACAAGGTATACCGATGAATAACTCCCTACCTAATGACGGATCCCAAACTCTCAAAAGACATCTCCTCTCTCCCCTCGTTTCTCGTCCTCTCTCCCACCCCTTACAGAGCTCGCCGGATGCCGAATTGCCACTCCTTTCGACCTCATCTCTTCTATACACGTCCACGCCAGCTCGTCGCTCTCTTTCCTTCCCGCGTCTATCTCATTCTCTGCCGCTCCATGATTTCGCAAGGCTTATTATATAGACGGCGCAAATAGAGTAAAAAGCAAAGCACACACCTGGACCAGACCCAATGCTGCCCTTCGTGACCGTCCTGCGCCTTGCTGCGCTGCACATCGAAAGTGGTGTAGTATGGTGTCGTAATGGAATGTCAGACATGAGAGAAAAAAAAAAAAAGAGAAAGGACAAAAGAAAAGTAATAATATGAGAAGGAAAAGAACAACAGGCAAGAGAGGATAAGAAAAAGAAACACGCAAAAAAAAAGTCCAAACTAGAAATCAAGACCAGTATCCGTCTCTCGTTTTTGTTTTTTTACTCCTCTCTTCTCAACTCCTTCTCGGATGGTCGTAATGAACACGCGCTCCCATCAATGCCGCAGATCTTCTATTGAGTGGTAGGTGTGATGACATGGATGTGGTGAATGCATGGAGTAAATCGATTCGCTCTTGTTTCCAAGCCAGGGCGCCATCGCCTTGAACGGTCCATCGCCTCTTTTCCTCTGGTCCATCCTTCTGTGGCTCTCTGTCGCCATGTCCCGAGGGGGGATCGGCCAAGCCGCAGTCGCCCAGGTCCAGAGAGAACGAACAAGGCGGCCGTCACGCCAGCAAGTCAATTTTCTTTTTTTGTGTCTTTTGTTTTGCTTCAAAGGAATCAAATCTCCAGTAAAATTAAGAGGGGCGTCGACACAACTTGCCGGGGTACAACGTCGGAGCCATGCAGGGTACTTGGAAGAAAAGAAGAAAAGGAGAATCCCGGAAAAAGTCGTGAAAATGAAGAAACGCCGCTTTAGCCACAGCAGATGGTTTTCATGAACTTCTGGAAGCCGGTGGGCTGCTGTTGCTCGGCAGGTCGCGCGCTAGACTGGCCTGCGGTCGTCATGGGGCCCTGCTGGCTTGTTATCGGCTGAGGGAGGTTCTGGGCGCTGTTCTGGAACTGGGCCTGCGTTGAGCCAGTCGGGGTACCCATCTCGCGGAGGCCTGTTCCACTCATCCGCTGGGCTGGCAGTGCGCCTGGGGCGTTTGGCCGCTCTCTCTTGCTCCCCATCTGCTTGATCGGCGATGGAGGAGGGGGCTGCGCGGCGTTTAAACGGCTGACAGTGAGATTCTGAGCCTGCTGTTGAGAGGTGGTATTCCCAGGACGATGACCACTGTGCAGCTCCATTTGAGAAGGACCGGGGCGCGCGTTTGGGTTGTGCAAGTATGCTGCGCCATGATTCTTCATCGAGTCCCACCCCTTTCCCGAATCCTTGGTGATCTTCATCCAGTCGTACTCGCCATCCTCGACGTCGCCGGCGTTCTTGAGGGCCTGGGTGAAGAGCTCTCGAAGGTAATCGTAGTCGGGGGTGTCCTCGAAGCCCAGGTTGCGGACGTACGTCAGGTACTTGCTGAACTCCTCGGGGAAGCCTTCGCACAGATCCTTGATGGCAGTGGTCTGCTTCTTCTCTCCAATCTTTTCGTACTTTTGCTTGTTAGTAGCGGCCTTCAGGCCCTGCCAGGGAAGGCCGCCGCGGAGGAAGTACATGAAGACGTGACCGAGAGCCTCCAGATCGTCTCGACGAGACTGTTCGCGGCCAAGATGAGTGTTGATACTCATGTAACGGGCAGTGCCCGACAGCGACTTGCGCTCGCGGTAGGGAATGTGCTGCTTGGTCTTGGGGTCCCGGTACTGCTTCGCCATACCAAAGTCGACCACGTGAATGACATTGGACGCCTTGGTGCCGGGTCGTCCAATCAGGAAGTTGTCGGGCTTGATATCGCGGTAGATGAGGTTCTTTTCGTGTATCGTCTGGACTCGGGAAAGCATCTGCTTGGCGACCATGACGACCGTCTTGATGGTGAACCGGCGTCCGCAGTGGTCGAAGAGGTCCTCGAGTGAAGGTCCGAGCAGGTCAATGACGAGGATGTTGTGCAGACCCTCCTGTCCAAAGTAGTAGACATTGGGAATGCCGGCTAAAAAAGAAGCGCGCTCTCGCGTCAGTATCAGTCGTTCATGTCATTTGGGGGGGATTGAGGTTGTGGTTGTGGTTCAGTGTGGCTTACGGCAACCAACGAGAATTTTGTACGTGCGGTACTCATCTCGAAGCTGGGGTGCATCGCTTTTCCGAGGTTCCTGCGAGGCAGCAGTGTTAGTATCAATCAAGGGTAGAGTGATCGAAGAGATGGAGCTGGACAAGACGACGAGGCGCTTGATCGAAGCCAAGATGGACGCGCGTATTCTTCGTCTCTGCGTGACGTGTGGTACAGTGTGGCCGCAGTCGTGGGCTCTTGCTACTCACAAATTTGATGGCCACCTGCTGGTTGTTGAGCAGGTTGGTTCCCTCGAAAATGACACCAAAGGAACCCTCTCCAATCTTCTTGCCGACCCGGTAGTGGACGCCGACGACGTTTGACGACGAGGAAGCCATTGCGATGGTGGGCGAGGAGCAGCGTCGAGATGTCGAGGCAAGATGGCGGCGATGGGGGGAGGAGGTGAGGGCGAGAGACGGATCGTCGACTACTTCCGGTCGGGCGGACGGTCGAGCACGACGAGGCTCGGGAGCAACGAGAGCAGCCCCTGGACAGGGGGAGCGCGGATAATCAGAGGGCCGGCGGCGGGTGGGAAGAAGGGCCAAAAGGATACAAGAGCAAGCAAAAGGGTCAGCGGCGGCGTGAACTGGGCATTCCGGCGCGATGCTGGGACGGAGGCGGCGGCGGCGGGCGATGGGCGAGCGGATGGACCAGACGAGAGGAAGAGCTGCGGCTTGGTGGTGGTTTGACGGGATGGTGAGAGACAGAGCAGTCAGTAGCAGTGCAGCAGCAGGAAAAAAGGACGAAGGAGCGGGTGAACAGGACTGGACTGGACTGGACTGGACTGAACTGGGACTGCTGGGCTGGGCCCGGGATCTGGTCGCCCAGGCCAGGTCAGGTCAGTTGTTCCAGTCGGCTTGGGGCGAGGCAAAGTCTGCGCTGCTGCGGTGGCAGGGGTTGGGCAGGGGGGCCGCTGGGGGGGTCCGGGCGGTCAAGCCAGCCTGGGGGCTGTCCCGTGTGCTGGGGGCTCGAGCCTAGAGGGCCTGCGACGAGCGCTGAGTGGCGGGCGGGCCACTAGCCTTGGTCCCTAGCAGGCCTAGCCGGTGCCTAGCAGGCGGCCGGTTGGCTGCTGGCCCGAGGCGCTAGCGGAGCATCCAGTGAGCGACTCGCACTCAACTGCACAAAACCTTACCAGGTAGGAGCTGAGGGACCTCCATCTGCATTGATGCGAACATGGAGATTCAAGTCCAGCTTGCAGCTTGTCCACTGCCGCCGGCCATCACACAGCGTCTACGAGCGTCAATCCGACAGCCGACCAAGGTCCAGTCTACTACTAGTAGGTATCTATACCTTAGGTATCGGGAGACGCGTAGGTACGGCCAAGCGCCGCCGAGCATGCGCACCGCGGGAGGTACATCCGGTGCAGGCGGTACGAGGCCGAGCAGCGACCGGCGACACCGCGCCACAGCCCACACCAGACAAGAGCCGACCCTTTGAATCCAGGCACTCGGCGGTTATCACTACTGCTAGCTTCCCTTGTGCAGGCGCACATCAGCCGATGGGCGCTGCGGTTCTGTTGGTTTGCCACTGTGGTGATAGAGTTGGAGATGGGCGATGCTGGCGCTGTTGGGCACTGCTTGTCTGTCCATGTTGTTTCTGTTGTCTCCATCTACCTTATGTTGCCTGTCTCTACCTCCAAGTCTCAGCTGTTGTGTCTGGGCAAACAGCAGCAGCAGCGGCGGCGGCGGATGTTTTCGGACAACAACGACGAGGCAGCGGAGAGCACCAGCTCAATCAGGCAAGACTCCAGACGGCGGAAAGGAGCAGCAGAAAGAGGAAGGAAAGGGAGGGCGAGGGAAATGGGACGCTGCAAGGTTCCAGCAGCGTTCAGGTTTCGCTCCATCATGGGCTTGTTGAGGCCCAGGCAGGGTTCCGTCGCGCGCGATTTCTGTACCTGGGGGCTGCCAGGGTACGCGCGCCAAAGGTACCGGCCAGCCTGGGGCGAGCGCGCATCGATACCTCGCTAGTCTGTGTCTTGACGCGTGCCAGGAACGCGAGTGACCTTGCCTTTGAAAGGACGTTACTTTGTAGTACTACTACTATCTGGAAGAACAGAGCAACGAGACGGATTCGGTCACGCACACAAGGTCTGGTGCAATGCAAACAAAGCTTACCTACCTTACCTATAGGTACCCAGAAGGCATGGAGCCGAGCCACGACTCGACCAAACGTGGTGCTAGCATGGCTTTTGGGACCTTGCACGCGACTCGGTGCCTGGATTTGAGTGAAAGTACCTAGGTAGTAAGGTAATATGGAAGGCAGTGGCTGAAGGTGCCATTCGGATTCAGGACGCAATCTGGGGCTTCGCTCTGGTACGCTCAAGCACCTGGACCTGGTTGCGGCTCTCCCCAATCTCGACTCGTCCCTCTTGGACGCAAATGGGCTTGCAGCAAATGCGTCAATGCTACCGTTGCGGGCGGCGAGACACGTGCAGGCCGAGTTGCACGTATTACGCCCTCGGAGAAGAAAACGAATGGGAGGACAAGAGAATTCAACCTCTCGAGGTCACTCGACAAGCACATGCAAGACGGCCGACGCCTTATTACCGTAAGCCCTACCGGACAGCCAGGAATTGAAGGGGAAAAGTAGATTCGGCATCGTCATCCACTGGCCCATCTCGCTTCCAAATCGCCCTCAATGCGCGCGCCAGGCTCGCGTCAACTATTACTGGGAAGCGCCATTCAACTCCTAGACCAGAGCCTGGTCCTCGTTCTCCTCCGCGGGCACCCTCGGCGACGCTGGTTCCTGAGTTGCTGCTGCTCTTGGCATTGAGCACCAGTCAATTGCAGCGATTTGCCTTGGCCGGATCGAGAGGGCGTTTTTCGCTTGGCTCTCGCATTTCGCGCGCTTCAATCGTTAGGTACATAGCCTGCCTACCTAGGTACTAGTAAGTAATACTATGTGCTTCCAAGGCGTCGATTTCCGACGCCGTCCAGGCCGCTGGAGGTCCAAAGGAGCTTGGGACACTCGACGGACACCGGTGACATCCTTGCTCGTGCACAGCTCGAGGCACCTACCGAGATGCCACCGTCCGTCGACCTCTAGGTACCTACCTACCTACCTCCCTTCTCCCACTCGTCTGTATTTCGTCTGGCCTTTTGACGCTGTGGAACAATGTGTAACGCATATGAATCACAGACAATCTGCTCCGTACCTACACTCATGCCTTCCCGACATGGAGACGACTGCGGTGCTCCGTGCTGGAACGAGGACGGACGAGCAGCTCTGCTCGAAAACGGCCAAAGCTCGAGCAGAATGGATCTCATTCCCAGAGCCAACAGCCCAATCCCATTACTAGCCGCACGGGGGAACAGCACCAGACGAGAGAAGCCCCATCCAGTCCCCACGGCAATAACGATTCAAGGCAATGCGCTTCTCGTTAGTATCATAGCACGGAGCTGTCCATAGGTACCAGGGAGTAATAATGAACCCCGGTGAGAATGCTTTCGTACAGGTTGGCTGTTGGCACATATAAAGAGTACGAGTGCCCATCTTGGCTTGTTACCTTATCCGAGTTTTTATCTCGTCGCTAATGACCGAAGACGTTTTGCGACCACCCCCTTACTCCGTACCAGGGAAATTTATCTGCTCACGTCTTCACAGGCTGGAAGAGATCCTGGGCAGGATCTGGACTGTTTAAAACCAAGACGGATACGGAATGCTACCACCTAGAATTACCGTGCTGGAGCCGGAATGCTCGACGGTCATCAAGTAACATGACGATACCTACCTCCTACATACTAAGTACCTTAAGCACCTACCTTACCTAGGTATACTATGTGCATATGTACTTTGACTAGGTAGGTACCTTGGCCGGCTTCAAGATTACAGATCCATCCTGCGTTATTAACTGGCACCGGTGATGCTGCTGGAACCGCTGTTGGGCCTTTGGAGAGACGCATCGCCGGATTCATCTCCATTCATCTCCACGCATCAGTCCTGGATCGAGTAGTAGTATTACTGCTCGGTCAAGTACCTTAAGGCAAGACAAGACATGATACACGCACCAGTGACGTACCCGCTTCGTCCGAACAGCAATCACCTTGTCACGGCAGTGTACCTTCCTTGGTACCTTAGGTACCCGTGTAGATTCTGTCGCCTTTTCCATCGCCAATCCGTTCGTTTGCCTTTCCACGGGACAGCCTCCCCTTTGACCACTTCACTCTGGAGCAGACTAAAACACGGCATGGCATTATCAACATCATCGGGCCAATGCGCGTCCGAATCTTGGATGAGGCTCCTTGACTATGGCTCCGTCCCTGTGCAGCTTGCCGCTCCCGCAGCGCCCCATACATAGGTAGTTTTTGATATCTCCCATCTTACCTCAACAACCGCGGTCCTCCTCTCTTCGATGCCCTCTGATGCACACACACGAGTACCTACTGTGATTCAACCCTCCATCTCCGCCGTCGGCTACGAGGCACTCAGCGACTGGCTGCCCAACAGGAGCCTGCATTGAATAGCGCGCTGCATCTACATGGACCTACTACCTACTTACTCTGCAAGCTGCACCGTTCGCCTCGTCACGCGCAGCGGCACATGTGAGTGACGCTCAGGTGCTTGCGGCCCTTGCAGCGCCCGTTGCAGTCCGTCCTGCATCTATCAATGGATATGCCATGCTGGGTAGTAGTATTACTATCAGTATTTGCCACGTATGATGACATGTGCCCCATGGTTGAATGCGAATCGGCGACTTGCAACTTTGCCTGCCTGGAAAATGGACACTCCGTATCTGCTGGTCTCAGTTGCAGAGTCGTGGGGAGATGAATCCATCCATGTGAGAGCCAGCACGACCGACCATGTCGTATTGGTCCGGACCGCGCCCTTCATGCTTTGTGGTCCTGGCCAATGGCGACGATGGGGTTTCGGGATGTGGACAAGACATTGATTCTCTCTCACATGCGAGAGTTGATGTCAAACACCACGAGTGGAAGCAAGTACATAGGGTAGGGCAGGGGAAGGCATACGAGGCGCATCTATGTAGCTGCTGGAGCAACGTGCCCATTCCTTCGCTTTCCACCCAGGATTAATACAAGGGCAGCTCCCAAGCTGTAATCACCGCGTTCCAGATAACCTGACGTATGCCTGTTGAGATCTTGGATAAAGATCTCAAGTTTGCATTGTCTAGAGTAAGTGTGTGTCTGGTTTCCTGGATTTCGAGGCTCACTTCTACGCAATATTGTGATATTGTGTCGTTGTGGTCCTCAATTATCAACCTACTGCTTTCATGTTACTTTGCGGCAGTTGAAAGTTCAGAACCGCCTACCGAGTGTGAACCATCGATAGGACGAGCGGTCCTGCGGCTAAGCTCTCCAGATTGATCTGGGGGCCAAACGAGGGGGGCGCGCGGCTCGAGCGGCACACGGTTGCCTTTGCCCATCATCGATGGCTTGCTTGCTTGATTGATTGATTGATTGATTGATTACTTCAATCGGCGTTGGCCTTGCTTCCCCGATATCTCGTCAGGTTCGTCCCGCCAGAACCACGGGAACTCCCGATCTCATCGGTGTGAGTCAAAACGGCGTCCATGAGTCGGCATAACAAACTGCCGCCATTATAACGCCGTCGATCCAGCTTGATGCGCGCTTGCAATCACCAAAAGGTCCGAAAAAATGACCGGGGATTTGGTCAGTTAAAGGCTCTTTGGCAATGTCGGAATTCGGTAGCTTGGCCGCGAGCTTTTAGGACTGACCTACCCTGCAGCAAGTGATGAGTCTACAGCATTCAGGTTGGAACTGGAAAGTATTGGACGATGATGATCAACGTCCAAGAGATTGGCCATCAACACCGGATGGTGTAGATCGAGCTCGACGCGCATGTGCTCTACATGATGAGGCCATCCACCATCGATTTGCCATTTAATTCATGGACTTGCCTATCAAGGTACCTTTGTCTGTCACCCATCCAGCTTGTCCCACAAGCTCTCCAAACGCCTTCCATTCTTAGTGCTGCCATCTTCATTCAGCCCCTCTCGCATTTAGCCCGAGCAGAACTCGATCCACAGCCCGTCGACAACAAACTGCTGCAAGTTTCCCCGGGCTTGAGTGCTTAGAAATCCGGACATATCGATGCCATTGGCGGCTGGCCTGCGCCAAGGCTTGGTCCTGCGTTTCGTGCTAAAACGGCTCGCGGCTATTCTCCCGCCTTGTTTGCTTCTTTCTCGCGTCATGGATCTACGGCTTCTTGGTGGGGGGAGGGGGGAACAACTGGCACAAAGTGGTTATTACATACGTCTTTCTCCATGGCGCGCGGGACACACGCTTGACAATTGCCCCGCCTGCTTGTGGGAGCTCTGGCTGGGGTTTGCGAGGAAGTACAGGATTAAAGTAAAGAACTGGATGGTGAAGGGGGGGGGGGGGGGGGGAGGGGGGAGGGAGAGAGAAACGAGCAAGGGGAGGGATGTTGAACGACCCCTCCAAGAGCTCCAAGAGGGGGGGGGGGGGAGGAGGGGGAGACTGAAAGCTGTGAGGTACTTAAACAGCACCGATTGCTCTTAAGCTTTGCGCGGTTCTCTTTCGATCTTGAAACTCTGCGAAGCAGCACAACATCGCGAGATACCCGCCCCAAGCAGACACAATGACCAAGCCAGAGGGACTCCCCGAGATGACGTACCGGAACCTGGGACGCTCAGGTCTCCAGGTCTCGTCCATCTCTCTGGGCGGATGGCTCACGTACGGTGGCCACGTCGACCGAGGTGCGTAGCAGGAGCAATGTGTCACCTCAGGGTTAGAAGAGGAGGGAGAAGTAAGAGCAGCAGGGGGGGAGAGCAGGAGAGCGAGAGGAGAGATTTGAAAGAGAAAGCGGAAGCAGAGCTCAAGTATGCACGTACTGACTGATGGTTGATAGAGGGCACATATGCCTGCATGAAGGCCGCCTACGACTGCGGCGTCAACTTCTTCGACTGCGCCGAGGCCTATGCCGCGGGCGAAAGCGAAATCGTCATGGGCGAGGCCATCAAGAAGTTTGGCTGGAAGCGCAACGACTTGGTCATCTCCACCAAGGTACCGCGCAGCCCCCCTCCTCCCACCTCTGCACCGCATACGGCGCAACTGCCATTGTCAGTTTTGAGAGCTTCCGCTAACAGTGATGCCTTGCCTGCCATCTCTGTAGATCTACTGGGGCCAAAACTTCGGCACCAACCCCGTCAACAACGTCGGCCTGTCTCGAAAGCACATTGTCGAGGGCGTCAATGCCTCGCTGAAGCGTCTCGATCTCGAGTACGTCGACCTGATCTACGCCCACCGCCCCGACCGCAAGACCCCCATGGAGGAGACGGTCCGCGCCTTCAATCACATCATCGACACCGGCAAGGCCTTTTACTGGGGCACGTCAGAGTGGACGGCCGTCGAGATCGCCGAGGCATGGCGCGTGGCAGACAGGCTGGGCCTCATCGGCCCCCTGATGGAGCAGCCCGCGTACCACATGCTCAACCGGCAAAAGGTGGAGGGAGAGTTCCAGCTCTTGTACCGCGAGCACGGCCTCGGCCTGACCACCTTCTCCCCCTTGTTCCAGGGCATCCTGTCGGGCAAGTACAAGAACGGCATCCCGGACGACTCCCGCTTCGCCCGGACAGAGGTCGCCTTCGTTGCCGGCTACTGGAAGCGGACCGGAAAGGAGGTCTGGGAGGGGCACATTGAAAAGGTCAACAGGCTGGAGCCCATTGCCGAGAAGCTGGGCGTCAAGCAGAGCGCTCTGGCCCTCGGCTGGGTGCTCAAGAACCCCAACATCAGCTCGGCCATTACCGGCGCCAGCAGTCCTCAGCAGGTGTATGAGAACATCAAGGCTCTGGATGTCGTGGACAAGTTGACGCCCGAGATTATGGCGGAGATTGACGAGATTCTGAACAACAAGCCTCCTCAGCTGAACGACCGGGAGTAGAGGGACGTTGATGGGAAGGAGAAAGGGAAGAGAATGGAAAAGGAGCAGAGAATTATAGGGAAAATAGTCCCGGAAAGGGCCATTGCTCTAGAACAATGATTAAGCCGGCGGCTTGCTGATTGCTGACATCTCACCCCTTCCTCGTTCAGGGCTTCTCACCAGGCGTTGGCGCCTCGAGTCCCAAATTCTGCCACTCATCCTCTAGCAGACGTACTAATCAAATGGACAAAGGAGACTGATTTGTTTGCCCGTAATTTTGCAGGACAAGATCAGGTGCTTTCCCTATCTACCGCTCTCTATACCATTGAGACGATAGACCATCACGACACCTGAATTCAGCCTCTGCCTGTGCTAAGCCCTAGGAAGATGACGCGAAGTTTAAAGCAGCCACTAATTATCAATCAGCAGATGCAGCATCTCCGGGGAGTGGCTCGATGTACTCAGATTTGCCCAGCCTTACCCCTCCATGCCGATAGTACCTCATCTCTATATAGGTACCTTTATCTCGACAGGCACTCTTTGACTCAAGTTGATCGCATCACAATCCGCGCGCTCCGAATTCAAGGTTGATAAAAGTAAGCCTTTAAACTGAATCTTGATCAATCTTGATACGACGTACGAAACCTTTTGTTTACCATATAATACCCTCGAATTGCTTCTCGCGTCTTACTTGGCATATCAAGCTGCAGCCATGTCGAGCAACAAGATCCAGCAGTGGTTTCCATGGACTGAAGCTCCCGTGATTGTGAATGCGCCCATGGCTGGCGCCGCCAGCCCGGAGCTTGCCGCCGAAGTGACCAAGGCGGGCGGACTCGGTATGTGTGTATGACGAGAAGCCTCATTTTCCGCGTATGACTCTACAAGAACTACCTAGGTAGAGTGAAACCCGGATACACGGGAAATATATACTACACGAGACGAATCAGCAGCAGCGGGGGAAAATGCAAGATGTAGATGGAACACCACTGACATCCGAAAAGGCTTCCTCGGGTGCATCGCAGACGTCAGCGAAAACTCGCCCCAAGTAGCCAAGCTCGACGCAGACCTCACCAAGATCCGGCAGCTGCTGGGCTCCTCTGCGACGACTCCCTCAGGCCACCTCCGCGTTGGCGCAGGCTTCCTAACATGCCACCCGAGCATCACCAACTTTGCGGCCACGGCGCTGCCCATCATCAGAAAGCACAAGCCGGCCGCGGTATGGCTCTTTGCGCCGCATGAGCACATCCGGCCGCAAGGCGAGATTGTGCGGCTGCTCAAAGGGCTGGGGCTCGGGAGAGAGCATGGACAAGAGGCGCCGCCAAGGGTGTTTGTGCAGGTGGGCAATGTGGCGGCCGCGAGGGAGGCGATTGCGGACGGGGCGGACGCGGTGGTTTGCCAGGGGACGGACGCGGGAGGGCATCAGTTCCGCAGGGGGATGGGGGTGGTGCCGCTGCTGGGGGAGACGAGGAGGGTCGTTGATGAGGGCGGGTATGGGGAGGGCGTTTGTGTGCTTGCGGCGGGGGGCATTGCGGATGGGAAGGCGGTGGCGGCTATGTTGACGCTTGGTGAGAAGTCACGGGGGGATATATGATTGATGGGGAGGATGGCCAGTCATGTATAAGTGGACAATGAGGCTGACGAGAGCGAGATACAGAAGCGGATGCCGTGGTCTTGGGCACAAGAGTCCGTATATATCTTCAACCCCCCTTTCCCCCCAAAGCCAAAGAGCCCCCCCCCCCCCCCCCAAAAAGAGAGAACAGGTTCCAGACGGTTCGGTCAAAAAGCTAACATTACATCAAAATTGCACTTGCACGGCAGTTCACCGTCGCCAAGGAGAGCATCGTCCCCGACTTCCGCAAGCAAATCATCCTCGAAGCGTCCGACGGCGCCATCTCGACCCTCAAGTCGCCCTTCAACGACGACATTGCCGACTCGGACCTCTGGGGCTCGCTCTACGACGGGCGGGCCGTCGTGGGGCCCTATCATGAAAAGTTCCTCGCGGGCGCCTCGTTGGACGAGTGCCGGAGGGGGTTGCGCGAGGAGCATTCGCCTGAGGAGGCGGCGAGGCTGATTAACACCTGGGCGTGAGTAATTTATCCTTGCCGGATTTCTTCCCTCCCCCCCCCCTTCCTTTGGGATTTGCTGTATGATTTGTTCGTTCGTGCAGTGTGATCTTTTGGTGCTGATGGACTTTGGCTTTTGTTAGGGGCGCGGCGATTGGATTGGTGAGAAAGGAGCAGCCTGCGGGTGAGATTGTGCGAGAGGTGCGCGAGGAGGCCAAGCAGGCTATTCGCAAGGTTGCAGCTCGTGTCTAGGTAGGTATAGGGGCATATCGGCATCCGTCTTGATTGTTCACCCGAGGATTTGATGGAGAGATAGCAGTTAGCAAAAGGCAAAGCTGGAAACGTATCCAGCTGAATAATGGTATTCTCGTCTATGCCAGCATTCATAAGGCAAAGTAAGCTCGAAACAACTTATCCCTCATTCTCCAGCCTCCTCTTTTGCGGTGGGATTAAACCCAGCGACGCAACTTCAGTCGGACCAGCAACAGGGAATTGGTATGATACATGAGGAAGGGCAAAAAAAAAAAAAAAAATCAAGAATTGCGGTCAAGGGGGCGTTGCGTTTCCAGCAGTTTCCCCTCGTCGTATGTACACCCCCCCGAGAGAAGATTCCATATGAAATAATGCGCTTGGGTGCGCGTTGAGCTTCTCGCGTCTTACAACTTGGACTTGGTCTGGGCCTTCTTCAGGATGGGCTCCATCTTGGTGGCCTTCATGACGTCGCCCTTGACCTTGAGCTTGCCGGACATGAAGAGCCGCTGGGCCTGCGCCTTGCCGGAGACGAGCTTGCCAAAGTCCTCGTCTGAGAGAGTCAGGGTGACTGCATTTGACAGCAACGAAAACGACAAACGTCAGCAACAGTCCGCTCAATCCGCCTTAAGATAGTCCTTTTGGGAGACTTTTGGGAGAAAGAAAGAGGAAAAGGGAAGGGAGGGGAGGGGGGGAAGGGATCGTACCGGTGGGATTCTCGCCCAGGCCTGTGCCGACTGTGCCCGTCTCCTTGAGGTCAATGTGCCAGCTGGCCGTCTCGCCGGCCTTGTTCTTGAGGGTGAATGCAAAGACGGCCTTGCCGTTCTTGATGGCGTCCTTGCGGTCGGCTTCGCTGCTGCTGAGGGCGGCGTTGATGGCGTCGAAGGCCTCGGAGGAGGGGAATGCGTCTGGTCGGTTGTGGCGCAAGAGAGCGCGTGTGTTAGCTTTGGGACTGTCAAAGGAAGAAGGCTGTCGTTGGGGGTTTGCGGTGCTTACCGTTCTTGAGGGACATGCTGCGCGAGATTCGTTTGGGGGGGGGGTTTTGTTTTGCGAAGGGGATGGGTTGCGGAGGAGGAATAGTTGGGGAGTTTGGCGACGAGGTTGATATGTTGGCTGGTTGAGGAATCGAAGAGGAGAGAGGAGAGAGGAGAGAAAGAAGAAAGATTCGTTGGATATGTATTGAGCATTAGCCGGAATGGATGGATGACCGTCGAGGGAGCCGCGCATGTGATGCGAGCCTCGGCCAAACTTGCGTTGCTGACATCATCACCATCATCCCTGGCCGCCGAAACAGCGAGCTTCAGGTTTAGCCTCGTTTCTTCCCCAGGAATCCCTCTACAGCGCCCAAAGAAAATTCACAGCTGTCAAATACCTATATACCACAGGATGAAATGGAGCATCCTTTGTAAATGAAGCGCGTTGCTCGTTCTATTGTGCCTCGTTGACGTTGTGTGTCTGATTAATATTTGAAGGGTTCATGTATGCAGACTGGAATAGCGCTTCTACTACCTGGGCAGGTAAGTGACATCAATGGGTTTGGCTGATGTGCCTTTCGGCTATATTGGAGCGTGGGGTCGATTCCCCGGATCTGACACGTGGGAACGGCACTGTTTGAGCAGAGGAGGCGTGCTTTGACGTCGTCTGTGTATGGCGGAATGATGAGCTCGGCATCTTCTTGTTCATGTGGCTGATGCACGGGCTGACAAGAGCCGAACTAAGGTACTGGATAGGTAGGTAGGCAATACTACGTAGGCATTTCTCGGCCTCGATGTGTGCTAGAGAGCCATGAGAGCAGGTCTATATGCCGAGCAAAAGAATCGATGGTCAGACTCCGTTTTCACTTGGCGCTGCATCTGGATCGCAATGGGACTCTTGGTTCCTTCTAACCCATGACCTAGCCCTCGTGTATCTGTAACGAAATCTATGAAGCCCAGCCTGTACCGTGACTCCCAATCCAGTGCCTTCGTCAGTCTCCGTATGTCTTACAGCTGCCACTCAGGAACGGTAAAGTTGCGCTGTTGTGGCCAGTTCTCGGGTCTGCATGAATGAAGTGTCAGCTGGACGTCGCTACAACCCAGCCATGGAAAGACGCACCTTGTTAGCAGCAGCGTCGCTATCCGCCGCCGCCTCTCGCCCGGCTCCTCAGCCGCGGTCAATCGTAGCCAGTCACCAAGCCGCCTCCTCAGCTCTTCCTCACTCTTGCCCAGCACGTTGAGGCCGCGTTCAGCACAGGCGATGCGAAGCTCCTCGACTTCCAGCCCCGACGGGCCGCCGCCGTCAAGCAGTCGTTTGTCATCGACCTCGAGGTACGACAAGCGCAATTTGCCTTTGATATTCCACATTCCCGGGGGTGTAAATCCCAGCCGATCCCACATTGCCCCTGAGAGATCCAGGGTTCTGAGAATGTGCTGGCGCGCTACAGCTTTGGTGATTTGGGGGCTGAATGCACCTTCAGGATACTTGCTCTCCAGATCGTTGAATGCCGCCGCACGCCGCCGTTCAGCTTTTTCCAATATATCCTTCATCAGACTCGGGAACCGGCATGTGAAGGGCAGTATGCCGCTGACGAAGACGACCAGGAGGGGTGTGAATTCGCCGGCAACCATGAAGAACAGTGCAAACACGGGCAGCCGCACGAGATCGTGCCTATTTCGCCACAGCAGTACCCAGTCTGCGCGGGAGAAGGAATCTGGAACATAGCGAGGCTTGAATATCGTGGGCCGCTCAGCCCTGGGCAGGCTCTTGACTTTGGCGTTGAGCAGCTTGGCGTTCGTCACGACGGCCTTGACGCCCTGGGTGAAGAATTTGACGTAGGATTTGCCCAGCTGGAAGTAATACTTGACGGTGGACGGCTGAGGCTCGACGGGTTGCAGTGGCGGCGGACGCGTTGAAGCTGGAGGATTGAGGAATGGGTTTACAGGTGCCAGCTGCGGAGTGGCAGGGCTAATGTTCTTGTCATTGCGAAGAATTCTTGACTGATGCAATGCTCGGCTGGCGCGCAGGATATGCGACTGGGCGACTATTCGAGGTCTGAAGAGCCTCCCTTGGGCCATGATGTGGTAACTCATGCTTGTGGTTGCACTCCTGCCGTCAAGATCTGGATGAAGATGTTGAAGGGAAGACGTCTATAGAGAGCTGAGTTTTAGCATCATGATCGACTGAGGTTGGACTAGCTACCTAGTTGCGGATCAGAGGGCTTGGGAGGTTTACATGATGACGACCAGCTTTCGGGGCGAATCTGTGCAGTCTATGCGTCGTCTATGCCATCATGATGGTCGATTGGCCAGCTGCTAAACTTTGGATTAGTCAGACGCGACTCATATTACAGTCAACAGCAGATCCGACACACTCTCGGAACACTGTCAATTGCTCCCAAGGCAGTGTGGGCTTGTGAATTGGTGACAGATGGCTTGAAAAGTCAAAGAATGATGAGAGGAAAAAGAAAATTGAGAGGTTGCCGCTTCCTGCCTACTCGGGAAGTCGCATTCGGCGGCGTTCCGACCTGGGATCCAATTGGTCTGAGTAATAAGACCGCCAACTTTTGGACGCGAGCCTCAGGATATTATTACAGCCTCGTCTCATCATGCTCGCTGGTTCTCGAGTTGTAAGACATGAAGATATATTATCACGACTCTTCATTATACCCCGTTGCAAAAATCTTATTACGTGATACATCTATAGACCCAAGTTCGAATGACTACCTTCGCAGGATGACTCTGCTGATTGCATGCGAACAAGCTCCTGTTCTGGCTTCTCAACTCTTACATCTACCCTATAGATAGAGGTCATCGACATTGCTACGGAAAATTGCAGACGGAGCACATTGTATCAATCTGCGCGACCAATGCGTACATGTATTCTAGAACAGCAAATTCGCATCTCGGCCAGACTTTCCGTGGATGCTCGGCTTTTCTATTCTGTCATTTATGATGCAGTCGTGCTGCTCCAAACGAAGCGGGCCCTTGCACACCGCACCAAGGAGACGAGAGTTGCTCCCCAATGATTCTGTCGACTAGGGGGCTGGTTCAATCACTATCAAGGGAGCATTCATGTCAAGATGTGCAGTGCCGATTGTGTACTAGACTAGGCCTTGTCGGATCTTGTTGTTGTTACAGTAGCTCGATGGCGTCTGCCGGCAGTCCATTATCGAGATACACAACCCGGCTACGTCTGGGGAGTGACGAAGAAGAGGCTCAACTTGCAAGCTACCTATACCTTGCTACTACAGTACTATGAACACACATACTAATGGCATCTTCAACAACCTCCACCTTGCCCCCGATGGCGTCAATGGCCCCCCCACTGACTCGCCGTTGCCGTGTCTTGCTTAGCGGGCTCCGTCCCATCTCGAACTTTGCGGTGACTAATCGCTCAGCTCACACAATCTTCGAGGGAAAAGGCGGCTTCTGAAAATCCGCATCGCGATCAAGGAGACAAGTGAAAAAAACAAGCATCGCCGTTGCCGATCTGTGGGAATCAAAAGGAGATCGATTGACGCCAAGAAACAAAGAAAGTTCTGACGCATTCTTTTTTTGCTCGCCAGGGGTAATAAGAAAGGAGACAAACAAGGAACACAGACAACAACACATAGAAGACAAAGAGAAGAAAAAAAGGAGCCATGGTTCGTTCAGGGAGACTAGTCACAAAGTTCTCAACACTGGCCGTTGTGCTCACCTGAAAGCTGCAGGTCCACGCCGATGCGTCCAACTTTGCCGAGGGCGTCACCAAGGATGATGCCTATGAGCAGGTGCTGCTGCAGGCCGAAGGGCTGTTTTACGGTCAGCGCAACTGGGTTCGTATATCCATCTCCTTTCTTGTCCCTCTCTCCTCACCGCGTCTCGGCGGGCAACATGTATGTAATACGACTCAAGGACTAACATGCGGCTCCCCCCGGCTGGCGATGACCAGGTCTGGTAGGTGATGGGCGTCGACTCCATATTCATCCGCCGAGCGAGGCCGGATCCTCGCAGCTGGAGGTATGAATTTGATATGATCATGACTTGTGTTGACGCGAGGCGGCTAGCAACCTCTCCAACGCGGCTTCGCTGCTGTGGCATGCCTACAAGTCCCTTCCCGCCCCGAGCAACCAAGTGAACTGGGCAGGTAAGTTGGCAAACAACAACTCCCAATTGAGAGACACAAAACTCTTCGAGACGAAGGGACCAAAGGGTGTTATGCTTATGTTTGCTTCCCTCTAGGCTTCTACGTGCTCGATCCCTCAGCCAAGGATCAGCTCATTCTGGGACCGTTCCAAGGCAAAGTTGCCTGCCAGACGATCCCGTTTGGCCGAGGCGTGTGCGGTGCTGCTGCGGCCACCAAGACTACGCAACTCGTTGACGACGTCGAAAAGTTCCCCGGCCACATTGCGTGCGACAGCGAGAGCAAGAGCGAGATCGTGGTGCCCATTGTATCGGGCGACAAGCTCGTCGCAATCATCGACGTCGACTGCGCCGAGCTGAACGGATTCGATGAGACGGATAAGAAGCACCTCGAGCACCTCGCCGACCTGTTGGCAAAGGGCTGTGACTGGTGATAGATGAGCTGAATGAAGATGACCTACCTATGAATGGAAGACATCGATGGCCTACAGTACTGTGCGAGTGAAACAATTGTCGACCATTGGCATGCCTTGACGACATGGCTACATGTAATATTGGTGTGTGTGTTCTTACAGATGTGCAATGTTGAAGTCCTATCCGTACTTTGCTCGCTACTCATCATCTTACCGATATCTCGTCGAGCTATGCGAGATCCCACTTGTAGAACGCAAAACAAGAATTCGAGCCCATCGGATGTAAGCGAAACAGTGACCGCCAGTTCCGCTTCTCCCTCCCCATCATATATGATACGGACCACACCGTCTATTACATCTAGGTACCTATAGACGCGAATATTCGTCACGGAACACACGCACGGAGAGTGTCCGTTTGGGTCACGAAAGTTATATCCTGATGCGCCATCCGTAGACGCCAATATTGGGCACAAATACGGAGTACTACTACATAGTACACAAGGCAGGGATGTGGTGTGGAGGGGGAGAGAGGAAATGACAAAGAAGCGCAAGTCGAACAAGCTCCAAAAGGGCTGCCAGTACCCGCTGCTGACGCCTCCTGAGATGCGCGGCTCGGAGAGACTGCCGCAGCAATTCCCACACGTCGTGGGCGCAGACGGATCTGATTCGATGGCCTTGAACGACTGGGTGGGTGGTAGGGCGACGTCAGCTGGCTGGGCTTGGGGGAGCAGGCAAGGATCCGTGGTGTTGCTTGTTTGTCGATTCAGTTGGTATGGAGCAGGGCTGCAGGCATGAATGGTGTCGGAAGAAAAGAGAGAGATGGCGGTGATGCAAGAATTCGAGGTGATTGATGCCTGTAATAAGTTCTGGGTCTCGGGGGCTGTCCATGGAGACGACTGGAGGAGATGATATTTGATGTACATACAATGCTACGGCCAGGTCCTAGTCATTGATGTTAGCATGTCCCGTCCATGAGCAAACGTGCATTCAGCTGAAACTGCAGCACATGGAGAAAGCCAGCCAGCACGAGTCGCTGCAGAAACGCGTGGGCAGCGGCTGAGACGGTCCAGAGAGATGGCCATGTGCATTCCAGCAATGCAGGGAGCCCGATCGATCGTCATGCACCAGTGATTCAACCGCTCCCGTTTCTTTGTTCCAGGTTCCCTCTGGCGGGTTGTTTACATTGACGGAAGCAGCTCTTTTTAGCTGAGCAACGCAACACAACACAACACAGCACAACACAACACAATACAATACAACAGGCTTCCGTTGACAGGGCACCGCCTCTTCCCTGCAAGATCCCAGCGCGATGAGACCCAGGCGGGGCTGAGGCAGACTTGGGCATTGATCGCGGGCCACTAGACCGCTGGACGACAACCTCGAAAGAGAGGCTCGCGGCCAGTCAGCGCTCCAGGCTGGGCAGATGCCCGCTGCGGCCCTTGCAGTAGTAGTAGTAGCAGCCGCTCCAGCCACCCCGATTTCGAACCAGCCACCCAAAGGGCATCATCAACAAAGGGATTGATGGCGGGTTCGAAAGGGCGGGCGTTGCTGCAGCGCGCCGTATCAAGCAATCCATGGACAAGGTGCCCGCATCTCCAGCCCTGAAACCCGCCAAGGGTCGCTCTCTCTTGTGACGGATCCAAGGATAAATGCGAGTTGGCTCAAGACATGTAACTTTTGGATCATCGTGGAAAGGGTGGAAACGCCCAAAGTATCGGCATTACCTCCCGATGCTTGCATCGAGGCCCGTTCAGTTCCTTGGAAGAAGAACTTCAAAGTTCCGTCCACCGAGTTTCCACGGCCCCTCTCTCCCCCCCCAGCCTCGCACCAGACCTGGGCTGTAATGCTAGGACGCACAGCACTGCTGCAGCCGCCTGGCGGTGCGCTACCTAGACTGCAGCCCAGCACCCGCCACAGCGCTACGGCCGCTGGAACAAGGCGCTGGGGCCCAGAGGGAGCTCCCTGGAAGGGCAGATGCATGGCATGGAGCACTGCTGTGGCAGGATCCGTGCTTCCCTTGGGGCTCCAGCTCGTGCGGGACGCCCAGCAAGAAGCATTACCTACCTCTCCACACCCTCCACGCCCTCTCTCTCTCCTCTCCTCTCCTCCCCTCTCTTCCAAGTTTCCATTCTCTTTTAACCTCTTGCGCTGCCGTATCCGTGGGCATCAGATTGATGCTGTATACTTTCTCTTCTTTCATCTCCGTGACTCCCTCGGCGGCTATTATTAGGTCTGATTCGTCGTCATCGCCGGCACAGCCTTTCTCACGTCTGCAAAGCTTAATGGTGGCGTCCAATTACGACGAGCCGCTGATCGCCAGACGCTAGCATACCATCCATACCAAGACCTCGAGATCTGCCGATGTAAACAAAAGCAACAGCATCCCAGCGTCCCGCAGCATGGAGGTCTCCCATCTCCTACCTTCAAAAACCGGCCGAGGCAACGCTCTTGCGAGCCTGTTCCAGCCAACCATGGCCCTGTCCACGGCGTCCAAATCATTCGCCATCAACGGCCCGCACACCGCAGGCCTGTTTGCCGACATGTCGGTCGACGGCCCAGTCATTGGCACCCTCGTTGCCATTGTCGACCGCGCAAAGAACTTGCCCAACCGCAAGACCATTGGCAAGCAGGACCCCTACTGCGCCGCCAGGCTGGGCAAGGAGGCCAAGAAGACGGCCACGGATGTCAGAGGCGGCCAGACGCCCAAATGGTAAGCCCGTTCTGTTTTCCGTCGGATCCCGTCATGGAACTTGGTGGTGAGACAAATATTGAGAGCAAGCGACTGACCTGGACCTATCCTTTTTCTTTCTTTTCGACTCGTGCAGGGACCAAGAGCTTCGCTTCACAGTGCATGATTCAGCCGACTACTACCAGCTCAAGGTCTCCGTCTTCACAGACGACAAGAAAACCGACCTCATTGGAGAGGCGTGGATCGATCTCAAGGGCATCATCATTGCTGGAGGCGGCCAGAATGACGTGTGGCAGACCCTCACCTGTCGAGGCAAGTATGCGGGGGAAATTCGACTGGAAATCACCTTTTACGACAGCCGGCCCAAGCCCGAAAAGCCCGCTGCCAGGTCTAGGCAATCCATGGGCGGCGAGCTCGAGAACTCGTCGCCAAAGCGCAAGGACATTGTGAAAAGACGTCCTCTGCCGACCGATCCCGTCACCGGTGAGGTCACTGCAAACATCTCATCTCAAACCCCGCCAGACTATCACCAGACACCACCCCGGCATATCGGGAAATCCATCCATCACTCACCATACAACTCCACCAGCTCACTCAACGAAACCACCGAGTACGGCACTCCGCCACAGGGAAGCACTCGCTCGCGCCATGGAGACTACTTTCTTTCACACTCGCCCAGCGGCCATGGCCATTCTGGTTCCGGCCGTGTCGAGGGACCTCGCCAGCCACGCCCGACACGACAGGACTCGCACGAGAGAGAGAGCCGCTTCAGCCAGAAGATACCCGTCTCGCCCTATGAGCAGTTTGACCCCCGAGGGAGCACCTATTCGCTCGCGGGCGACACCTACGACATGATGACCCCAATGGACGATCCCGCGCCCTATCCTCCCCAGGGGGCTCCTCGACAGGCCGCTCCGCCACCGCCGGCTCACCGATCGCGGCACAGCACCAGCCAGGAGGGTCTGCCACGGAGAAGTGACGAGGCGTCGCCTCAGAGGGTCACTCCGCCTGCGTCAATGAGATCTGACGTTTTGAAAAACGAGGCTCATAGAAACACCACATCAAACTACCCTGGCCGCCCGCAGTTTCGGGCCTACGATCCGACCATGGCCGCTCCACCCCCCATGCAGAAAGCCATCGCGTACGAGCCGCACAATTCCTACGACTCTCTCGACTCTCAGCATCGCTCCATGCAACCCACCGTGGAGGACGTGCCGGAGTCGCCCCCAGGCTCCATGCGAAGCAGGCCTCGCCGCAGCATCCCTCCCCTAGACGAGGTGGTGTACGATGCCGGTCCCATTCCAGTGTCGACAGGCCTCAGTCGCTCTCCAGGAGGTGCATCTCCTGGGTTCATGAGCCAATCCCCGGGTCCATATCCGTCTTATCAGGAGCAGCCTCGGAACCAAAACTCGGTGTCACCTCTGTCGACTAGGGATTATACCGAGAGTCCGGAGCAGATGGCGCAGTACTCCTACGGCAGCCAAAGCCAGCGCTCTACCCAACAGCGAGAGCACGAGACCACCTACATCCAGAGCTCTCCGAGCTACGGGCTTCCAGGACTACCCCCTTCCTTGGCTCCTGGCGTAGATCCCAACTTGGTTCAAGAGATGTCTAACAGAGCATATGGGGAACAACACCAAGACGGCCGATACAGCTATCAGACCAATCAAATCGTCAGCGTTTCTACTCGAGACCGCCATAGGAGCGAGCCGCCACCGCCTTCGCACGAGCCGGCCTACGGCGCTTCGCCGCAAGCATACGAATCATACGACAAGCGAAGATCGGGTACATATGCCAGTGGGCCTGACCCGCATGCGCAGGGATATCGAGATGCTTCCCCTAACCCCCAACATAGAATCCGACGCAAGTCGGTCAGCCCTGCACCTCGCTCTTCTGACAATAGGAGGCACTCGGACATTCCCTTCAGCCCAGACTCCTACGACGCCTTCAACCCTGGCATATCTTCTAGAGATGCATCTCCCGGGCTCGACCCGTCCGACTCGCCTTCCAAGATTGTCACGCACGACGGCAGGGAGATTGACCCATCGGATCATCTACCTGAAGAGTCCTGGGCTCCCGAGCCAGAGACCAAACCCTCGCCAGAGCCTTCGCCGACTCGAACCAGGCCGGCTCTATCTGGAGCACAGCCGATGCCGCCTAGCGGCCGGAGGCCCCTCCGCATTAGCATGGCAAGGACCTCGCAGGCCATGGTGCCGTCCACCGCCTACGGTTACACGGAGGGACCGCGTGCTCCGCCGGTGCAAGGCGGGCGCCAGCGTCTGCAGAAGAAGACTCGCCACTCCATGCCGCCGACGACGGCGGTTCCAAACCCTCCCGCGCCTATTGCGCCAGACAACTTCCATGACAGGACGAATCATTACAGTTCTACTCGATCACGCGCTGGCGCGTGGGACCACCCAACCGACAACTATGCACCTCACTACAGCGTCGCTAACCAAGGCCCTCCAATCCCGGCCAAAGTGCCACTGCCCGTTATGAGCGGCGCCAATGGAGGGGCCGAAGACATGGCTCTGATCCAGGAGATGCAAAAGATTGATATCGGCACCGGCCGTTCCAGGCGCCGAGGCGGTTATTGAAACTCTCATGATGCAGTGTAACTCTGTTTTGTACGAATATTGATGAGGCATGTATAAATCGGTATTGGGAAGGATAATGGGCGGCGTCTTTGGAAAGTTTGGAACCATGAAAATCATTCTTTCCCTCGTTTCCCTTTCCGTATCCCTGTTTGCCTCTTCTTCTTTTTTTTTTTCATTTTCTTATATTGCTCTCCTTGTGTCGCCTTTTCCTTTCTTTTCCATGATGCTAGCAACGGTTTTCATTTGATATATGACGTGACGTGGTAGTAGATTTAGAAACGAATGCAAAACTATGAATGATATGGCTGTATGATGATGTGATGCCGTGCTTGACAGACAAGAAGCGATGATGCAGGGACGGAATTTTCCCCTTGCCATCGTGTGCGCTAGTGTACACTAGTCTATGAATAGTATAGCGCTGCTGTCCCTGCGGTAAAGTTTCCGCAGTTCGATCTTATCGACTTTTGCTTATCGCCAACAAAAAAAAATATCCAACTTAGCCTGCCAACCTCACACTGCACGAACTGCTTGGATCGTCACATAGCCCGTCTCTGGGAGCGAGGACAGAACCCAATTGCCAATTCAACACACCTCAATACCAGAAGAAAACATCTCAGAGCTTTGGCTTGAAACCAACCGACTAGTCGAAGCGACGAAGCACAATGGCAACACAAGTGGCGCCCCTGCCGAGGGTCAAGCTGGCATCGGGCCCCGCGCCCTTGACCGCAGAGCAGAAATACTGGAAGTCATTCAAGAACCAACTCCTCATCCCGTCGCCGACCAACTTTCCGGTGACGCACGTGTCGAGCAGCAATGACTCCTTTGCCGTGACGACGGGCACCCGCGTGCAGATCTACTCGATTCGCAGCCGCAAGCTGCTCAAGACAATCACACGCTTCACAGATGTGGCGCGCAGCGGCGAGATTCGCAAGGACGGGCGCGTGCTGGTGGCGGGCGACGACACGGGAAGGATACAAGTGTTTGACGTGAACTCTAGGGCTATTCTGCGGACATGGCTCGATCACAAGCAGCCCGTGTGGACGACCAAGTTCTCGCCCGTGGAGCTGACGACGGTGCTGAGCACGAGCGACGACAGGACGGTCAGGCTGTGGGATCTGCCGAGCAGCGAGCCGACGAGCACGTTTGTGGGCCACACGGACTATGTGAGGGCTGGAAGCTTCATGCCGGGCACCATGGCCAACATGGTGGTGTCGGGAAGTTACGATTCGACCGTTAAGCTGTGGGATCCGCGAACGGGCAACAATGCCGCCGTCATGACATTCAAGCACGCCGCCCCCGTCGAGAGCGTCCTTCCCCTGCCTACGGGGACGACGGTCCTGGCCGCTGCCGGAAACGCCGTCAGCGTGCTCGACCTCGTTGCCGCGCGACCGCTACATCTCATTACCAACCACCAAAAGACGGTCACGTCCATGAGCCTGGCCTCTGGTGGCCGCCGCCTCGTCACCGGCAGCTTGGAAGGCCACGTCAAGATGTTTGAGACGACTGGATGGAACGTTGTCAACAGCTTCAAATACCAGGCCCCCATTCTCTCTGTCTGCGTCATCCCCTCAGGCGATGCCTCCGGGGCTGACGATCGCCATCTCGCCGTCGGCATGCAGTCTGGCGTGCTCAGCATCCGCACGCGCATGACGGGCGCCGAAGCCACGAAGCAGCGCGAGCGCGAGAAGGAGATGGAAGCCCTCGTTGCCGGAACCATCGACTCCCTCGACGCCAAGAAGCAGAAGCGCAAGCGCCGCATCGAGGCCTCCAAGCGCCTTGATATGCTCGGCGAAGGCGCCGACGTTGTCATTGCGAACGAAGGCCGCGTCACGAGGAAGAAGGAAAGACCATGGCAAGCCGACCTCCGCCACGCCCGCTACGCCAAGGCCCTTGACCAAGTCGTCGACCGCACCTCGCCCGAATACGCACCCCTCAACGTCCTCACCCTGCTGCTCGCGCTCCGTCACCGCAGCGCCATGCGGGATGCGCTGGAGAACCGCGACGAGCAGAGCGTGCAGCCCGTGCTCAAGTGGGTATGCGGACACATTTGCGACCCGCGGTACGTGAGCGTCTGCGTGGAGGTTGGCATTCACCTGCTGGATCTGTATTCGGAATACGCTGGCGCTTCGGCGGAGCTGCTTCAGGGGTTCAAGACGTTGCACAGGAGGGTCAAGGTCGAGGTCGAGAGGGCGCAGTTGGCCTGTCAGAGCGGAGGCATGCTGGAGAGCCTGATGATGAGCGCGGTATAACGGGACTTGTGTGCTGCTGCTTGAGGTGAGGAGAAGAAGAGAGAAAAAGGGCGTGGGAGCATTTGGGACAAGTTTGGCGTTTGGGCGGCATCTTTCATGGCTTCGTATTCCCCCGTTTGTAAGAGACTTTGGGGGATTCTCTCTTGTGTACATTGTCTTGACGACTGCACACTCGATTAGAGATCAATAATAGAGTGTTAACTGATATGATTGCATCTCATCTTGCCTTGTCCGGTTTTGCCTTGCATGAATATATTAGCACACATGCTGACATATTTCGGCGTTCAGATATATATGAATGCTTCAACTTGTGTAACTATATGCGTTGTCAGATGCATGTTGCCAGAAACGGAACGGCACCGCTTTTCTGTTCTTTGTATCGCGGCTGAATCCTATATTGCACTTCTACGGAGTAATTCTTCAAGGCCGATCGTAAACAATGCCCAAGCCGGGCCACCAATGAACTCGACAAGAGGTGTAAGTAAGTGAATGCATCTTTGACCACTCAGCATCGCGCGGCCTCCCACTGAACGCCTCCATATCACATGATGACATGTAGCCAATCAATTTCGCGCTCTTGTAGATATTTGCATACAGGACTTGTGAGTAAAATGAGGGGGTTCATATGCATGGTACGGATTACATGCCGTTGCCACTTGGCTGGCAGTTGCAGTGGTTGTAGGCCTCCCGCTTGTTGGTGACTCGACTACAAAAGCTCTACTCGCTTCCGATGCGGTTGCTTTGGGTCGCATCATTCTCAAGAGCAATTACTTTCCTCGTGGTCACTAAATCTGAGAAAAAGGCTTTGTTTTCCTTCTTCACTGGTTGAGCGTCGCTTTCTTCCAAGTTAGATAACCAACCCCCGATCCAATTCGGGCTTCGCCAGGGAGCGCCGAGCTTTTCAATCCATCGCCAGTTTCTCTATTTTTTTTTCGTTTCAATTTCCTCCAAGTTTCTGTATCTCTTAGGAAGCCACAAACGGCTGGTTTTCCGCGTTGCCAAGCTTGTCTTGCCATTGCAGTAATGGCCTCTCAACATGCCAAGGAGGAGGAGGATCTTCCCTCCTGGTACGCCAATCTATGGGCTCCTCGAGTCGACCTCATCGGTGACATTGCCGGCAAGGAGCCGTTTCTCATTCATGGAGAGTCTTTGATGCGGCATTGTCTCGAAGAATCTCCGCCGGACTTCCAAGGTAGGCAGATAGAGCTAGACACGGAAGCATCCCCTCATACCAACTCGACTAAATACTCATCGACTCGAAGACAGCCCCCAGCTAACAGTTTATAGATGGATTTCAGTTGCTTCATGCTGTGTACGTCGTGGAGAGATTTCTCAGCAATCTGCAAAAGAGGGGCTGCGATTTTGACGTCGTCTTCTTCCGAGACCTGAGGAACCTTTGCGTGCCTCATCTCTCTGGATTCGAATACAAATACCAATACGCACGAACCGTCATCATCAAGCATCTGCAGAGACATGCTGAGGAAAACGCGAGGAACGGTGCAAGGGCAGCCGTGTTGGAGTTTGAGTCTGTCGACTGCCGGGAATTCCGCGAGTATCTCGAGGGCTTGCCAATTCACTTTGTTCTATGTCACGATGGCGTTGAATCGGAAGATGTCAAAGACACAATCGTATTCCGGAATCTGATTTGCTCTTTTATGAGGCGTGGCAAAAATGTAGCCATCATCAATGCTCTCGAATGGAAGAGTTCAAAGGTACGTGGCTTGGAAACATACCTCCTCCTTCTATTGCGAGCATCAAACTGACAGTCCATCCTCTTACATAGGCATACGCGCCTTTGCTGAGCATATTACCCAAGGAAGTGCAGCCAATTGACGCCAAATTGGAGTTTGATTCGCCGTATACTTCATCCTTCGACGGAATGGATCTATGTATCCAGCCTAGGCTTGTCGTGCCTCAGGATCTCACTGCTAGAGAACGCTTGGGAATCACAGCCTGTCTAAACCTCGCCAACTCACCGGGGAGCGCTTTCGCGGATCTGAATCAACTACAAGAGGGCATACAGGCTTTCCTCCTCCATCTTGCAGTCCTCAAGCACTGTACCCTGCTTGAGCGGCAGCACTGGGTTGGTGCCCGTCGCTCCAACCCAGCACCCGAGCATCAGAATCTGTTGCGTGGAATTACCGAAGCGTCGTTGCTGTTGATGGAGAAGGACGAGTGGATAACAAGCATCAATACTGCCGAATGTACCTGGGATCTATATGATGCTATTGATGGTTCTTTGTTTCATTTTACGCTCGACTCTCTCCGATCCCGTCAGGGGCTTCCTGACCAAATCATCCAATCATGGCAACATCTTTGGTCGGCTTTCCGCGCAGCAACAGGCCGACAGTTCCCCGAAAGCCTCCCCAAGCTGGTGGACATCCCGACCGAAACTCTCCCGGATCATCTAGACAAGTCACAAGTGTCGGCTCTGCCCTTTAGCCACCCTGTCCTGGATGCGTTTCTGAATGATATCAGGTTGAAAGTGACCCAAGACACGCAGGACACATCCGCACAATCAGTGTTTGAGGACCTTCACCATTGGCACAACACCAAGCTATTACTGCCGCCTAACAAGCCGCAGAAACTCGGATTCTTTGCAAGAAGGAGAATTCAGAAACGTGTGGCCGACATCGTGGCCTACTCGGCGAGCCTTACCAATGCAAGAGGCAAGCTCATTGAGCCTGAATCCATCGTCGTGAAGAAGGCTGCGGCAACGCATGCTTCGAGGAACAAGAAGTCCTCGACAGAGAGCAGCAGTAACAGCACAAATAGCCGACCCCAGCATCAATTCAAGAAGCCAGGACGCCCCGCAAACAAGCCGGGTGGCAGGGAGAGGGCTCTCAGAGCCGCGCAAGAGGTTCAGGAGCGAAAAGCATCCGACAAGCGGGATAGCACAGTCACGCTGTGGGCCGATACGTGCCGCGAGATTGAGAAAGAACCTTCTCTGATAGCCCGCTATCTGAAAGCTCTGAGATTCCTGAACGACCGATCCAAAGTCGACCATGTCGCTCTTGGATCAGAAGTCCATCTTTATTTGTGCCACCTTCTCGGGAAGTTGTGGGCAAAGGCACGGACAGATGCCAACACAAGAGCCGGTGAGAACACATTGAGATAGCTCCAATACCCTGTGTAAGAGCATGCTAACTGTAAGGTCCCAGGATCTTACCTCATTGCTCTCATCTGGAGATGGCTCCAAGAGCTCCCGGCGATTGGGGTATCCAAGGCTGTGGCCCGGGCAATTCAGAAGCTGACAGTGTGCCTTGAGATTCCAGACCTTCCGATTGCCATAGGTAGTCAAACACACAAGATGTCGTTCGAGTTTGACTACGGTGCTTTAAAAGACATGAAAAAGACCATGGCAAACTTCCAGCAAGTGCAGCTCGAGTTTGCTGCCCCTTACATGGACCGACGATTCGACTCCCAGCCGGATACGCGGGTGCCCTTTGATCCTGACGCCTGGCAAATCAAAGTGCTGAACTCCATCGATGCCAACAACAGCCTGCTTGTCATAGCTCCGACGTCTGCGGGAAAGACATTCATCTCCTTCTACGCCATGAAGAAAGTGCTCGAGGAGAGCGACGACGGTGTGTTGGTGTACGTCGCTCCGACCAAGGCCTTGGTCAACCAGATTGCCGCTGAGGTTGCAGCCCGCTATACCAAGAGCTACAAACAAGATGGAAAATCCGTCTGGGCTATATATACTCGCGACTACAGAGTGCAGAGCCCGACTGGATGCCAGATCTTGGTCACGGTCCCGCATATACTGCAGATCCTCTTGCTCGCGCCAACAAACGCCAAAGGGCCAAATGCCTGGTCAAAGCGTATCAAGAGAATCATATTCGACGAGGTGCACTGCATTGGTCAAGACGACGATGGCATCATCTGGGAGCAGTTGCTTCTAGCAGCTCCGTGCCCTGTCATTGCCCTCTCGGCGACCATTGGCAACCCTGGCCCCTTTCAGGAATGGCTCTCACAGGTTCAGAGAAGCAAGGGGCTCAAGCTAGACACAGTGGTGCACACCACTCGGTATTCTGATCTCCGCAAGTTCATTTATACACCACAGGGGCGTAAACCGTTCCAGGGGCTTCGTCGCAACAAGGCGCTTCCGGTGCCTGGGTTGGACGAAGGTGACAGAGCATGTCCCGAATTTGAATTTGTTCACCCAGTTGCAGCTCTCACTGACAGGTGTGTATAGCACTCATCATCTTAGGACTGAATATCCGAGCTAACAATGTTCCAGGGCTCGCACAGCGCTTGATGATCTTTCTCTGGAGGCAAGAGACTGTCTAAGCCTATGGAGAACGATGATGGAGGTCTTGTCGAAGGAAGACGCCGCCAAATTTGGCGTACCGGATCTCTCTACTTGCCTCCCGGAAATCATCTCAAAGGCAGACGTTATTCGATGGGAGGCAGATCTCAAACAAGCTCTTCGACGCATCATGGAGAGCCCAGACAAGGTGTTCCAGGAGATCCGAAACCGGTTGGAGATGCGCTCCGTTGAAGAAGATCCAGATCCTGCCCCCATTCAGGACAAGAGCAACATATTCCACTTGGTTGTCGATTTGCATAGCCATGACGCCCTACCTGCCCTGATCTTCCACTATGACACTCATGGGTGTGAGCAGATTGTGAAGATGATCTTTGCCAACCTCGTGGTAGCTGAGGACAAGTGGAAAGAGAGCTCACCGGAATGGGCCAAAAAGATGGAAGACTTTGAAGCATGGCGTAAGACTGCCAGCATACAGCAGACTCTGATTATACGTCAGCGAAACAGAGGCAAAAATAGAGACGACGTAAGGATGTCGCAGGACGAGCGGTTACGAGAGGTGGCGAGTATCGAGATCAGCCATTGGGCAAGCTTCGATCCGGACGAGCCATTGGAACGGTTCAGCTTCGCAGACACAACCAAGATGCAAGCCTCCGAGGTAGAGGTCATAGTTCAGCCCGTACAGGGCCAGGTGGCTGACTGGATGATCGATGCCCTTCGACGCGGTCTCGGTGTGCACCACTCCAGTCTGAACCGCGAATATCGCCAAGCGTGAGTACTCTGCGACAGCTCTACACTGGCGCACCTGACTGACTAAAGAACCTACACAGGGTCGAGGTGTTGTTCCGCAGAGGTTATCTGAGGGTTGTCGTTGCCACTGGAACATTGGCCCTGGGCATCAACATGCCTTGCAAGACGGTCGTCTTCCAGGGCAGCTCGGTATTTCTCACCGCCCAAAACTTCAGACAGGCGTCGGGCCGTGCCGGGCGTCGAGGCTTCGATCTCCTAGGGAACATTGTCTTCAACCAGATCCCACGGAAGCGCGTGTATGAAATCATGTCGGCACGGCTGCCGGGCCTCAACGGCCAGTTCCCCATATCCACGACGCTTGTCCTGAGGCTCTTCTCGCTACTTCACGGGTCGGACAACTGCGAGTTTGCAGCGAGCATGGTGCGGTCGCTGCTGTCCCAGACGCGCCTCTACTTGGGAGGACCCGAGTCGGAGATGTCCATCAAGCACCACGTCCGGTTTTCCATCGAGTACCTTCGGAGACAGAATCTGCTCTCCGCTGCCGGCGTCCCCATCAACTTTGCCAGCATCGTGGGCCATCTGTACTTCATGGAGAATGCAGTGTTTGCCTTTCACTCTCTGCTCAGAGGCGGGTACTTCCACCGCCTCTGCGCAGACACGAACCCCGACAGAGTCTTGCTGGAAATGGTGCTGGTGCTCTCCCACATCTTCTGTCGGCTCCCGATCAAGCGCAATCAGAAGAATGTCGAGACTGCCCGAACCTCATCGTCTGTCATCTTTCTTCCACCTCTTCCCAAAGAAGCTGAGCGCCTGCTCATCCAACACAACCAAGAAACTCTTTCTATCTTCAAGAATTACGTGAAGTCGTACGTCAGCCATAACCTGGCCAACACTAGGGATCGAATACTGCCATTTACTCAAACATTAGTTGGCCAAGATGAGCCGGTTCATTGGGCGTCTGCTGACTCCGGCGCCGCGGCCATGGTGAGATCCCCTTTCATTGCCCTCTCTGGAACTACGGACAACTTCACGACGATCCACGAGCTGTGCCAGACGGTGCGCGGAGACGTCTTCTTGGAGGAATCGGCCATCCCAACGATACCAATGTGGCCGCATGATACCCGCCAGGAGTTCAACGCCTATCTCTACGATTTCTACAAGCACGGCAGCTTGGATGTCCTGGTAAGGGACAACGGAATCCGGCGGGGTGAGGTGTGGTTTCGCCTCAAGGATTTTTCTCGCACGCTGAGCACCATCATCAGCAGCCTCACGGTCCTCATGGACGCCAGTAATGAAGATGCGGAAGAGGCTTGCGAAGGGTTTGAGAGCCCGTCGGATAACGAAGCTGGGACCACGAGCAGCGGGTCGAGCGATGACGGTTCTGGTGCAGAGGCAACTTCTTCTCCCATCAGTGTTGACGACTGGGATGGCGCTGGGTATGCGAGCCTTGATGGTCATGCAAAGGGGAAGGGACTGTATCGAGTGCTTCGAGCATTTATTCGGCTGAGGGATGAGTTTGATGAAAAGTTCCGCAAGGTGTGGTCGTGATGGCTGGTGGTTCTATATGGTCTGTGGGAAGGTCTGTAAGGGCAAATCTGACAGGTATAATTTGATATGAGCTGTAATGTGTGATCAGGAAGACGGGATGTATTGCTGGATTCTTAGTTCAGATCTCGTAGAGGAGTGGTGTCTTGTCATGTTGTGAGATTGACTACAAGCTTGACCGACTGGGTTTGCCTGTGCTGTTCCCGTCTTCATTTTGTCGCCGCCGACGTCTGATAAGAAGCCGTAATGGCATCTAAATAGTCATCATCCAGCATTTCAGCCAGAATATAGTCTCATGGCTTTTTGGGAAGACGCTTCATCTCCGCATACCTGGTCATGGCTACGTCCAACCCAAGTTGATACAAACATATTCACCCCTGCGACATATCCATGTTGTTGTACAACCGAGACAATTAATGTCCGGCCGCGAGATGCCCCCTCCATCGTCTTACCCAGCGCAGATCACACAAGCAAACCATTCTCCCGTATGAAACCAGCGCCGTCTATCACTGGTGGTTTCGCCTTGTTTTGCAAGGCTGCCACTAATTGGGCAGAGCACAGCACTGCAGCCAAGTCGATAAGTAACGGAAAACTTAGCCCCTGGATCTTGGGCCAATGTATCTACGCCGTCGAGAAGCAGATTTACCCTGTAAGGTGGAACCTCAAGGTTATGGCAACGCTGTCGGCGTTGGGAGAAAGAGTCTTTGGTACTAAGGGTCGTTGATACTTCGCGTTATGTTACGTGGTATCCTGATGAATATCTCGATAGTTGTTGTGGGATTGTCTGTCATATTCTTGGTTGGAGCATACAAATGCGCCCTGATAGTATCAAGCTCAAGATACCCCCAACTGGTATAGTAGCCGACCATGTTGTAGAAGCTCCTTGCATACGACCCTATCAGAGACACGGCATTCATGAGACAAGGGAAGGACGGCAGAGTGAAACCGTGTCATATCGCCTGCTCGATAAAATACCGTTTTCAAGTAACAATGATAGGTGCTACTACTAGTAGTTGTGTCTATGCTTGACGGAACGCGTTCTTGGTATGTCTTGAATTTGCCAATATCGCTTCAAGGCTCCCATACTTACAGTCTCTCCTTAACGCCTCTATATATCATCGTTACATACCGCGACTCTCATTCTGTCCGCATGCTTGTGATATAGGCCCGGACTATCCCGTCCATGGAGATGCTTCACGTTCCGTAAAGTACATACGTTCAAAGAAAGAAGAGGCCGACCCAAACTAATATCCATCAGAACCGGCCCCGAGTCAAATTTCGACTGCATGTCCTGAGGAACACCTGGTCCTACGAGCAGATAGTGATGAATACAGAGATCCCTAGTGGTAGCTAGCAGCTGTTTGTACTTCCCACGTTCAGGAATATGTAGAAAGGTTCTGCTCGATTCATATTAGAAAAACGCTCTTGCAAATCGCTGTACCCAACCATATATGCCTTTTTACCTCTTGCTTATGTTGTGCAAGTGCCGCGCCTAAACACAGGGTTGATATCACCCCGACCTAGGTCAGCGGGTCGAAGGATACATGCAAAGGGAAAGCAAACGCAGGAACGAGGATAATCAGCTCTGTAATTCGCGTCGATAACTGAATCTTCATCCTGCCTAGCCAAGCACGTAGAGTAGTGGTAGACCAGTAAGACAAAAGTCTTGTCGTCTAGGCATGGAGTCAAACTCCATCCTTCTCACTTGGTTGAACAAGCTGCTTAGGTATACTAGAGAAAAGAGGGTTATCACGCTTACGGTCGTTATTGCGAGAGCTGAACGACGTTCATCTTCTCGAACTGATGTCATATCGCCTCCAAGAGCTACTGTGGTCTGAAGTCGTACGACTCTCTCTGTTGATTACTGAATATTTCCCGGCTCCTGAGCTTGGCCGCGCGCTAAACCGCCCATCAAAGTAGACTCATCCAAGGTAACCTGAGTCGTGATTGGGAAGGTTTTGTTACATGCAATACCCCGACAACAATCCAAGTGTTATACCAAGAAGGGACTACTCTATCTGATCCCTGAAAGGCTGAGTTGAGTGGTTTAGCAGCGTAGCATTCAAGCACCTCCTCTTCGCACGTACTATTCCCGATTGAATAGCGTCTACCGACTTCATGAATGATGCCGTTAAGAGTAAAAGTTGCGCGGCAAAACTGACACAGAGGCGCGCTTCCGTTCGGTGATGCCTCCTTGAATAGGGCATGCCGTCGATGCCTCTGGTTTCCATCCGAAACTCGTCCAGAACAAAAAAAAAAAAAAAAAAAAAAAAAAAAAAAGGTACAACGGGACTCGTCGTCGCTTCTCACTTCTACTTGCGCTGCAACGGACTAGTATCTGGCGATGGGAATCAATAGTAGGAGGAGTACCAAGCATATGTAGAGTCAGATGAAGCAGAAGATCTCGGGGGTCTCTAGGGTCCTTGCTCGAGTCCCGGAATGCTTGGTGCGATTCGGCTGTCGACGGGATCAGCAGGAGCTGGGGTTCAGATTCTTCGCAACAGCCCGAGCTGTCTCTATTGCCGAGCTGAAAGTCGTCATCCTTGGGGTCTAGTATCTAGCTTACATTTACCTAGCCACAGCTCCCTACATGTAGAGCTCCTGTTTCCCATGAGGCTCTTTTTTACCCTTCCTTGTTTCTCCAAGCGAAGCCGTTTGTGCAATCTGTGCTTACTCGTAAACTAGCAGTAAAGGGGCATAGTAGCGAGAGTAGAGGGAATTCCAACCGCCAGGGACGATAACAAGTGGGAAAACAGGAAGCAATACCGCCTAGTATGCAGTGTAGACATGCAGATATTTCAGTATTCCCAGCATGATTCCCCATGTTCCGCCATGGCAAAGTATGTGCAGCGGATGAAGCCATCGAGCAGGCCCTCAAGCACACCCACCAATGTAAGTCACCGACCTCACTTATACGATATAGGTACGAGCTCGGCAATCGCTATGCTTCCCCTTTGTTTAATCCTCCTTTCTTTTTTGGTCCTTGTAGTGATACAGACAGCTTTCCTACGCAGTACAACACACACGACAAAGTAATGACTCCCTTTCCTCCCTTCCTCCTCTCCTCCTCCCCCTGTTCGACACTATGAGACTACACTCGAATTGTCGCCTTTCACCGTGTGTGCGCGTTAAATGCAGCCTCCAGCTCTCACATGAACATTGCCACAAACACACGACAGCGGATGGCTGAATACCAGCACATTGAGCCCAACATGGTCGATCCCCCCGAAGTTGAAGCCCAACCCCGTTGCTAACAGACCCTTGTCGTCTCATGTCCGTCCATCTATTCCAGTCTCCTCTGGCCCAAGCCACACGCATAAACACCCGCGAGATAGAACCAACAGGGAACTCATCGGCATCTCCCACTTCATCAAACTTGTTTCAAGAGTCAGTTGTATAGGGGCTCCAGTCGCCACAATGAGCCCCCCCCCCCCATCTACATACATACATGTATGTACATAGCCAAATCTCTAAGCGCGCGCCTTTGCCATCAGAAGTAATATATGCGACAACAATGGTACTGCATACCTTTTCTCCCCATGTAGCCTCTGCTCGGCATCT
This sequence comes from Trichoderma reesei QM6a, assembly GCF_000167675.1. Lineage (NCBI taxonomy): Eukaryota > Fungi > Ascomycota > Sordariomycetes > Hypocreales > Hypocreaceae > Trichoderma > Trichoderma reesei. The sequence goes on along the minus strand of NW_006711159.1, from coordinate 885,899 downwards.
GGTGGCCTCGTACTCGGCACATGTTTGTTGCCATTCACCCGTTCACCCATTCTTCCCTTTCAGCATTGGGCCCCCTCCCCCCCCCTGCTTGTCGGCGACCAACAACATTTGCACAAAGCCTGTTTTTATGTCGCGCAGATGGAGGAAGCGCAAGCAACAAGAAATGGTTGGCATAGGCAGCTGGGACTAGACTTTGTATACTGTATCAACCATTCAGAGGCAGTATTCCTCTCTAATCAAAGTCATACAGAAGAACATCTTTGGACTGCCCTCAAACGAACATCTCCATCCATCCGACGATAATGGCATCTACCAACCCCAATCTCCAAAACAGCAGAAAACCCTTGTCCCAAACTCCCTCCCCTCTATTCATGCCTTCTTCCCCTCCCCTCTCTCCAAATCCCCAAATCTACTCCCATGTCGATGCCCAGTCGGTCGGGTCAGCTCCCCCCTCCCCCTAGCAACTCCTCGGAGCAAGCCCCGTCGGCAACTCTCCGTCCCCTTCTTCCTCTCCACATGTCTGTTTGATGCCTGATGTCGGCCCCCGTCATCTCCAAATAAGCCGCCTTGGGCCACATCAATACTTATCTGTATCCGTATGTACTACTACCGTAACATTTCTCCATACCGCCGCAATGCCCCGGAACGTCCCAGATACTCGAGCATGCCTACCTTACATATTTTGTTATCATACCTGCCATTCGCGTCACCTATCGCCCATCATAGTCTCATCCAAAGGGGCAGCCATGCCAGGGGGAGGGCTCTCCGGTCCCATATTCCTCGTTGTTTCTCCTTTCTCTTATCAAACATTACAAGTGAACGTAAGGTAGTAGTAGTGATCCAATACACACGCCCCGTCCCCGTCATACCGCTGTTTTACGTCTACCCTCTCATATCATGTATGGACAATGCGAGAGCAGGGGAAGGATTACGCCCTTGATGACATTCCTTGTAACGGATCACGTAGTATTCTTGCTGTAACTTGTCACAAAGACTCGGCATCTGCATCTTCCGGCCACCTCCAGTGAGATCGCTGATTGTGCTTTCGCCCAGCATCAGATACCGAGAGGAATAGTAACCGCCCAGACATGCAAAAAGGCTACCTTGCAGTAATCATACCACAGCCCCCAGCCCTGCGAACCCGACTCCACGATATCCCCCCCTCACGAAGCCAACCTGGTCCGTCAGCTCTCTCCCCCTCTCTTCTCCTATCCGAATCGCCACATTCAGATTCACAAACGGCGTAAATCATCATCCCGACTCAACTACACCACCTTCTCCGCCTGTCCGCTCTGCCCAGAATGTCGGTCCTGCTGATATCAGGCCTCATCATGACTAATCCATCACAAACAATCAACAGTCTTCTGACAAGGTCTAGTAAGCATCAGTCATCTGGGTTAACAGGCTCGGGTCGCTGATGGGTTGCCAGAATGCATGTATCCCACCGAAGTGACAACGTCATTCAGCTGCTGCTACTGTCCGCAACCAACTCCAACCATGTCCATACACAATGCGCCGAGTACTATCTCGTACAGCGTTGGGCTTCCAAGCAGCTACAGGCAAGACATCAGCATATCATTAACCCACCAGTCCTGGAGATCTCCATTCATCTTCATTATTGAATCCAAAACAAGCACTGCTATTCCTGGACTTGTAGTCTACCCCGACCTAGAAAGACAATGCTACGCACATGCAGATAAACCTCCTCGATTCACCCATGCCCTGTCCACCCACCCCATGCCCTTACCATTCCCTCCCTACCAATCCTTTTCCCCTTCCCCACGTCACCGTCGGCCCTCCTCCAGGGGCGGCAGATGCGCGCCAAGTGAGTAGCCTGCCCGCCGGCATGCATAATGGTATCTCCTCCGAATCCACCCCAGATGTAGGATACTCGCGCAAACAAAGCAAAGAGAAAGAAGGAAAAGAAAAAGCAAAGGAGCATTAGCTTTCCAACAGCGCCAGATGCGGAACAATGTATGTGATACAGTGTATGAGAAGAGGTAGCACCAATACACCTCCAAGTAATGGCTTTTCAACGCAGCTTGAAGATTTTTCTGGTTTGAACAAGAAGAAGAACAGAAAGAGTAAAGAAGAAGATGGTTCAAAGACCGTCAATGTGGTCTATACCTTGCGTGTATATGATATATCCAGGTGAGAATACGAGTCAAAATCGCAGTACGATGCAAAATCGTCGCGCCCTGCGCTGCGCCGTCAATCGTGATGCCGGCATATTGCAGAGCCAACCGCCCCATTCAAACATCTTTGTATATTGTCCGCCAAATGCTTCACCGTTCAAGTTCATGTAGATAAGTTGTAAGAAGAGACAAACAAGGGTCCCCATATTACGCCAAAATGATCAAAGAAAAGCAGATACCAAAAGCAACAGAGTTATGTCGCTTCAAGTAGTCGAAAAGAATTGATAGATAATCAGAATGAAGAAGACGATTCGCGTATTCCTTCCAGGGAGGGAGACGAAAAGTAGAATAACTCTCTCAAGGTCCCGGAGGCAGTCCGATGTGTGGTGGTGGTGGCTGTGGCGGCATCGGCTGTGCAATATTAGGATCGCTGTTGGAATAGGGTGGCGCAACGATGGGAAGCTTGGGCGTGGGATGGCTGAGGTTGCTGGAAAAGCTCGAGGCCGTCCTTCCGTCCATGGGAAACAGGTCCCGCTGCAGTCCCTCCAGGATGTGCATGTCAATTCGTAGAGAGCTCGTATGCGTCGCGGACTGCCGCAGGAACGCAATCGTCTTGTGGAACAGGGACCGCAAAAGATCCTCGTTGACGAACTTGTGCAACACGGGGTCCTTAAAAGCTGCCGAGAGAACAAGGAGATTGCCCCATTGACTGCGCCCGTCACGTTAGTAAACAGAGACGCCTCAGATTCGTGGGATAGAAAGGAAACTTACGCATGCGCCGTGCCAAACACGTTGGTGATGATGGGTCGCTTCTCCCCAAGGCCATGGAACGATTTCGTGCTCTCAATCAGGGCTACAATACCCTTTCGGGCCAGCTCAATGATGCCGGGGTCCAGTTGGCTCGAAGTCTTGGTATCCGGGCGGATGTAAGGTGCAATGATGCCATCGCGGTACTCCGACATGACGGGGACGTGGGGGCTGGAGGGGTGGCGCTTCACCTCAAAGGACCATTGGAGAATTTGGCGGACAAACGGCCGATAGGTGATCATCTGCGCTCCCCAGTACTTGGCCCTCAGGCGCGCCGACAAGATGTCGGTTGCAGGGGGGTCCGTCTCGTTGAAGCGGAAGCTGGCCGGGACCCAGCGCATGGTCGAGACGCCGTCGGCCACGAGCCTCACGTTCTTGAGCTTCTCCGGCTTGCTGGGGTCGTCGGGCGAGTAGAACATGCGATGAATGCTGTTTAAGTGCGTCCGGAGGTACAGCTGCGCCGGATAGCTGTCCACGACCCTTTGGTCGAAGCCTTCGAGGAGACTCATGTTGGGCTGGGGCATGTCGTTCTCGTATTGCAACAGGCCAGATGGAGGGAGCGGAAGCTCAGCAATCAAGTCACTGCGACGGATTAGTACCAAAGGCTGCCAGCAAGGATGCATCTCTAGGGTTTCATACCTCTCCAGCTGCAGACACGTCCAGAAGGCTAGTGCCAGCTGGTTGTACTTTGTTTCGCGGATGAACTCCATGTTGGTTTTGATTTTCCGTAGCTTGTCCAGGCTCCTGTGGAACGCACATCAGCAATCGAGAAAGAAATAGTTATGATAATCACAAGCGAAGAATCACTCACGGTCTCATGATTACTTGCAACTTGTGGCTCGCTTTGTGGATGAATGCAAAGCTCTCCAGGGGGCGTGCAAGCTGGCCGTGATACAGACCAGCAAAGATGTTGGCGTAGACATTCTTCATATTGTGGTACGCGCCCGTATGGTTGCCGAGAATGTCCGTTGCCAACGCAAAGTATTCCAGGCCGGGAATGACCTCGTAATTCTTCTTCAAGCCCAACCCTGAGCGAACAGGACCGCTTGCGCCATGAATGGATGACCTCCTGCTCTGATAGCCGCGCTCTTGGTCTCTGGGCGAGGGGAAGCCAGAGGACTGGGAGTGGGCGGAAAACCCTGGAGGTGAGCCCTGCGTTGGCGATGGGGGCACCCCGTTGCGACTGACGGGGCTTCCGTGAGGCATTGGGTCCACGGGGAAAACAACGTCGGGAACTTCATCGGTGTGCAGGCAGATCTTGCCGAGTGCGATGATAACGAGAACAAGCGCGCTGTGGATAGACCGGCTCGGCTTCCCGACGCGAACAGGACCTGGTGTCGAAGGCCCATCCGTCTCGGGCGTCCTCTTTCTCTTGGAGCCGGTGACCTCGAGAGGCTGTGACACGGCGAAGGCCGACTTCAGAGGCTGCGGCTTCGGCTTGGGTTGGACGGTGGGCAGCTCGTTCAGGAACTGGTGAACCCACTCATCAAGCACCTTTGGCTGGATAATGGGGTGCATGTTGAGAATGTTAGCTTTGAAGCTCTCCACATAGGTCGCGATCTTGGACTCGGTGAAATCCGGATTCCCGTCGGAGCTGAGGACGCCGCCTCGGTACTCGATCTGATCGCCTGGACTCAGGCCGCCAAGCTGTCCCCAGTCCGCAGCGGGAGAGGAGGACACAATATCCGACATGTTGTCGTCGCCGATGTCCACGTTTCCGTGATCAGCCGTTGCCTCCCTCGAGACTCGAAAGTGCGCGTCCTCGCCTCGCCCATACACCTTGAGAATTCCGCGGTTCTGCTCCTGGCTGATGGGGTACTCGCTGATGAACTTGATGCCTTCGCGCTCCAGGTGATGCCGCGTTAGCTCTTTGATAGGGTCCCAGTCGAGCAGGAGCCCAGCCAAGGTCGTATGGTTGATGGGGATTGCAGGTTCGCCAGGCGGCACTGGTGGCCCCGGTTCGGCCTCTATCTCGTCCTCAGCCATGAAAGTGGTGGCTGTGGGCTCAGGAGCCGCCTCTGCGGGCACCGTCTCAGTGGACAGCACCGGCTGGTCCCGAGACATGTCCTCCATAGGAGATCGATCCGCCATGAACTCGTCAGGTGCACGCGGCGAGCCTGGGATGGGCACTGACATGGGCTTCAGCTCCGCATCAGGACTAGGATCTCGCTTAAGCTGGAATAGGCTGGGTGTCCTCGAGAATACTGCTTCCATCTTGGTCAACCTGTCATCCATGTGCCCAAAGCGCTCCGCGAGGGCGGAAAGCGTGCTCTGCATGCTGGAGATGCCGTCCAGAATGTCGGCCTGAGCCTTGTCGGTTCTAATTGCCAAATCTACGTCAGCAGTCCGTTCCAGCCTCGCTTCGAGGAAAACAAAAGAGGCGCTTAGAGCGTGGATGAAAGGTATATCATGCGACTTACGCTTTCGGCACGGGATCACGATATCTGCACTCCGTCCCCTTGTCTCTACACGTCTTACACGGTTTCGTCTCATCGCACTTGGCTTTGAGCTGTCGACACTGATCGCATGCCTGGGAAAAGTCAGTGTCCGAGTCCCCACACGATACACGATATATAGTCATAGGGTGGCCGAGTCAGACCTGTGAAGCTCTCGTGTTCTTCTTCTTCGAGACGGCGGAATAGACACTGTAGAAGGGCTCTGCGGCTTGGTAACTGGGGGTCTGTTCGTAGGACGACTGGTGTGCAACGGGCGTGGGCGGAGGAGGGAAGCTAGGGGCGCGATATCCCCCGGGAGTTGGGGGCAACGATGGCGCATTGTCGTAGTTCATGTGTCGCGGTGGAGGGTTATCTTGGAAGGGAGGTGGTGGGGGATGCGGCTGCGACTGCTGCTGTTGCTGGTGCTGTGGTTGTTGTTGCTGCTGCTGTAACGACTGCGGTTGTGACTGCTGTTGCTGCTGCTGCTGGTGGTGCTGGTGCTGGGGGTGTTGCGTAGGGTGTTGCTGAGGGTGTTGCTGAGGATGCGGCTGCTGAGGGTGCTGTTGTTGCTGAGGATGGGGTGGTGCTGACATGGCTTGCGGCGGCGGTGGGAGGGACTCTGGCGCATGGCCCGTCGAGTTGGGCCTCCGTAGATCCTCGGTAGGCTCTCGCTTTATGACGGTATCTCGGTTGGCATATGGGTGATAGGGATGTTGCGCAGGCGACATAGGGTGCTGCAGTCCCGGGTGATGTGGCGGCGGCGGCGGCGGCGGCTGGCGATACGGGTCCTGCATGGGAGCGAGAATCTCTTGGTCGGAGTGTCGACGGTCCATGTCAGGATGCTGCTGGGCATGCCCGTGGGCCGAGGCCGGTGCTGGCGGCGCAGGAGGAGGAGGCAGCTCCGAGTGTCTAGACGGGTAGGACGGGTAGGGACTCGAGGCCGGATGGTGATGGTGCAGGTGGTGGTGGTGGTGAGTAGGAGGGCCCTGAGGAGCAGGAGGAGGCGGCGGCGGCGGCGGCGGGAGCTGGGTCGAGGGGGCATGAGGGCCGTGGGAAGGATGAGGAAGAGAGTGGTGAGGTGAGGGAGGAAGGTGATGATGAGGATGCGGCAGCGTGGTGGGCTGCGGGCCAGCACCCGCCCACGAGGACAGGCGCGGCCGTTTGCTGTCGGGACCTGAATCCATGCTGCTGGCTTGACGTAGAGACAATGCAAGCTAGGACACGCGGATACATAATCAGGAACGAGGCGAGAGGTGAAGCAAGGACCACAGAGGGGTGTTGACCATGGGCTAGAGGGCGAAACACCAGGACGCCGGGGGGAGTGTCGATGAGCGGTGCTTGGTTATTGGGCCTTTGGCAGCGGGAGACCGGGAACCAGGAACGACATGGGTGGGTGAGCCTCGCACGATTAGGGCGACTATGATGACATCTGGGCTGCCGCCGCCGTTCGAGGAGAGACTGCGAGACGCGGGCGCGCGGTATAATACACGACAGGACACGACAGGACACGACAGGCCAGGTGCGGTACGGTACGGCTGCGGTACGAGCACAAGCAGGACGAGCGAGGTTCGGGTGATAGTCGAGCTCAGAGACGGGCTATCGACGGCTGGGCCTAGCCCCAAACCCAGCAACGCGAACGCGGCAAAGGGGGGCGATCAACCAGGACGAGCCTCTCGTTGGGCAGCAGGATGCACAAGAGCAAGGCGGCGAGGCGGCGGAGGGGGACGGCGAGGACGACGAGGGATGGAGAGCGAGAGAGAGAGAGAGAGGAGAGACGGGACAGGAGCAGGAAGCAGCAGCGGCGACAGCTTCACCAAGCAAGCTATCTCTCCGGTTGCCGGCAGCTGTGGGGGCGGGATGGATAAAAAAAAAAAGAAGGAAGAGAGCCAAGGCCGCAGAGCGAGACAAACTTCCCAAGTACCCAGAACCCAGAACCCTGCAGCAGCCCAGCAGCCAATCCTGCCCGATGGGGAGTCGAGGAGCAGGCCGAAGTCGAGTCGAGTCAAGCCTAGGCGAACGAACGAGAGGCGATGACGGGCAAATGGGCGGAAGAAGAAGGGGGGGGGAGTGTCAGAAGCACGAGCCGGCCGTGGGAGGTCAGAAGCCTGCGAGAGGGTGGTGGTAGCAGCACCTGGAGGAGACGATGAAGGGGGACGAACAAGAAGAGTGACAACACACACAAAAAAAAAAAAAAAAAAAAAAAAAAAAAAAAAAGGCCCTCTCCAGCCCCAGGTGAGACGATGCTGCTGATGCCAGCCCGAGAAATGGCCTCCTCCTCCTCCTCCATCCCTGGCCCGTCCAGTAACAGGTACCTACCTCGACTAGGTACCTAGCACCACCTCTGGTACTGTACAAGCACGGTGACCTTGTGCAAAAGCCCGGTACCTCGCGCCTCCAGCCTCCAGCCTCCAACCGTCGACATGGGACTCATCAACCGCGTGCCGTCGTCCGTATTTTTGGCATTTTGGTGGTCTGGGGGTGCGCGCGCATGGCCCGCTGACGCCACCAAGGAGGAGCTCCAGGAAAGCTTCCCAGGTACCTACGCGCTAGCAGTTGGTAGCTGTCGGGCTAGGTAGTACCTTAGTACCTAGGCTGGCAGGTAAGGTGTAGAGGTACATGCAGTACCTGCGGTCAGGAGCTGGCTCTCTGGTAGGTAGGTAAGGTACCCATCCAAGGTATCGACCAGCTACAACGACATTGCGCAGGGTTTGCTAACGAGGAACTGGGGCTTCATTACAGGGTTCCGACTTGGGACGGCGGCGACCAGGCCAGACGTTCTGTGGGATGATGTCGGCGATACAGCCTACGCAAGGGAGCCCTGCCCGCTGTCTGCTCTGCCGGGCTCTCGCCTTCACTTCTGGGCGGCCTACCTACAGTAGGTAGGTACCTACCTGGCTGCCTATCTCTCCTCATCTTGACAGCCAACCAGGTTGTCCATCACTGGGCTGGACACCCTTCACGCGTGCCTGGCTCTTGTCTCCTCCGCCTGCACTTGTACTGTACATACGGTACCGACCTCGGTGCTCGGGAAGCGGCAGTACATACATACGTCGCCAGTGGCCGGGGGCAGTCTCTGTTGGCACCCAATGGCACAGTTGCCCAAGAACTCGGGGGCGACCAGGGGGCCCTTTGAGTCGGAGCGATCACAACACCGGCCAGCGAGGGTCAGCCAGATGGGACGCTGTGGGCAGCCGATGATTCTGTATGGACTCACGGCACGGTACTCGGGCAGACGTGGAGGACAGGACGGGGCGGCAGAGGGGTGACTCGTACACTCACAAGGGACCAACAGCGGCAGCAGCACTTCACTTGGACAAGTACCAGGTACTCCTGACAGAAAGAGACTCGGTCAAGTCCGAGGCCAGAGAGGCGGGAAAGCGACTAGAAAAAGAAAGGAAAACACGACGTGAGGCGCCCGATGATAGATGGCATGGGGACCGACCCGTGATGGTGGAGGAGAGCGTGTGGGCTTCTGGCCAAGCTGCATGGATCACGCCCATCTGCCATTGGCCACCTTGTCACCTCACCACAGCAGAGCAAGCAGAGCACAGAGCAAGGAAAGAAAAAAGACTTGGACGCGAGGTTCGAGTAACAGTACCTACCCGTAATCAAGGTACAGGTGCAAGTACAGGTACAGGTACAGGTAACAGGTACCTGCTCAAGTACCCGGCCCTGGAAGCTCCAGCACGTCCAAGACGTCCAACTGCCCAAACCAAACAGACACGATGGTGACACAGCAGCTCCAAATTTGCTCCGCACCGCTAGCGGCCGGTACTGGATGTACATGTCTTTGAAATGATTTGCGAGCGCTCAAACAAGCTGCATTGATTCAAGGCCCGGCGCCAGTGCGCGTCAGGTAAGGTCGTGGTTAAGGTGTGTGCCGGCGCTTGTTCTTGTACTAAGCTACTCGTGTATCTGAGGTACCTAAGGTAAGGTAGGCATCGAGGTAATACCGGAGGATGCCCGTCGGTCATGGAAGACGGGCAATACCTCAGTCAGAGGGCGAGATGCGCGGTCCGGACAGCCATGCCGCAACTACTACTACATGGGACCTGTCTTAACTCCCCGGCGTTGGTCCTGAAATACTGATACTTGGAGTATTTCATTCAGTACAGTACGAGCTACTAAAGACAAGTGCTGATGATGATGCCATTCATCAGTCTCTTGACCCCAAAGTCGTCTGTTCGATGCCCTCCTTCGCGACGTCACCGTGCCCGTCTTCTGTCCATCTCTCCTCATTGTTCCCATCTCGCTAGCCGCCTTATGTCGTAGCAGTCCATATCTGACTAATAATAAGTGCTCCGAAATGAGCTGGGGCACCACTCCGCCTGCCTAAAGTCACCTCAATATATGATGCATATGCGAGTTCCTGCCTCTCTCGTATGGCCTCATCAATCAGAATCCAAAGCTACTACCAGGTAGTATTACTACCCGTGATACGTCGTTGAAAGACAAACGTCGTCCGTACGGATGTACCCATACTACTATGTACCAACATGCACGCGTCTCCGTAGCACACCGACGGAACGCAGCAGCAGGGCGGACCATCAAGCAAGCCACCAAGCAAAGCAATAGCGCACCAGCTAGCCATCGGCGAGCTCCAGCAGAGATCCAAACAGCTTCCATACTAGTAATACCTACGATACTTGTTACCATCCAAGTGCCACAAAAAAAACCCGGCTCCGTCCAGTCAGTTCCAGCCCAGAGATTCCCAAGCCATGGCTGCGCGCGAGTAAGATCCGGGCGCCGGATAGAGTCCCTAGGCTCGGCGGAGAGGGCGGAGAAGGGCCACTACGGGTTGCTCTAGAAGCCTCACCATCGTCGACGCCATCGTTTGGATTTCATGCTCTTGCCCGGCCATGGCTTGGGCTTTTGGCATTTTTTCTGCTTTTAGGGCCACTTTTGGCTTTCTTCTTCCCAGCTCCCAGCTGAATGGACCGAGCCGCGAGCGAAGCCTCTCATGGGGATGGTGGCGTGGGGCAGCCGGCGCCGTCTTTGCAGTTTCCACGATATGTAGTAATACTACACGCTTATTGTTTCTGTCGTGAGAAGCAGCGGCACTGTTCTTGCAAAGCACAGCATTCTGACGTCTGTCACTCAGACAAAAGGGAGGGAAACACGAGCAGAAGATGCGGCTTGCCTTGCGGCATTCTGCGGTCTGGTTTGGCAGACGGGCGAGCAGACGTCAAGCCGGTCGGTCAGGCAGACGGGAGGTTACCCCATACCTACAGGACAGGTACATGTACCGTTCAAGCACAGTCCGGATGCCATGTGCTTGGCAAAGGCAGGGCGTAGCTTTTGAGTACTTGTACATGCACGGACTGTAAGTTCTTTGCTTCAGCCTGAGATTCTGTCTCTCGCAGCGCGCGCGGCCAATGCAGCCACTTTCAACTCTTGTCACCAAAGAGGCAAAGCCGTGGGCGGGTCGGCGCACTCGGCCGCTCTGCTGCGAGACTCCAACTTATTACTACCTTACCTAGGTATACCTACCCAGAGGTACATACACTGGATGACGTCCCTCGTGTTGTATCAGACAACCAAACCGCAAAGCCTCCCGCTTGTTTTCGTTTACTGTGAGTACATTCTATTACTTCCAACGGCCCTCGTAAGTAACGTGTTTATACTATTACATACATCTTGGGCACAGACGTCAATTAATTGCCTCTTGTCTACTAGATGTACTTGCCGCCAACTTGCAACCCAGCCCATTAGCTTTAGCTAAGGTATAGCCACTCCCGCCAGTCTGGTTGGCCTTATTAGCCCGGCAAGAGGGAGACGAAAGAGACGGCCTCCAGCCTCTCCGTTTGCCATGTTTCTAGCGCGGTAGATTGGCAAGGGGAACTTGATACTTTCCACGTGAGACGGATGCGCCGGGCATCTTTTAGGTTTATTGGGCATCAATCTTCCCTCTTCCTACTAGTGCTTCAAGGTGTCTTCTTTCTCTTGCGTCGCACTTCTTCAACCGTTGGTCTCAGAGCGTGTGTGCCGCACAACCCGATCTGCAGAAGACGTACATACATACGTACATACATACGCAAGGCAAGCCGTTGATGCAGGGCGGGCACAACCTCAGAGGGGTGCGGGAGCAAAAAAAAAATGCTGAACCCTTGGACGGCGTACACGGGCCACGGGCTGGTATGGAGGGGTCGATGATGAGGGGTCTTTTCTCCTCCATCCTCTGCGTGTGTCTCTATCACGGACTCTCACACTTCATGTACACGCCTCACATGTACATAAGGCAAGTAAGATACCGATGCATGTACTACTACCCTGCGGGTTACTCCGTGTGGTGGTGTGTACATACATCTCGCCGGCGATTGTTGCTGGCCACATGCTCACAGCCAACCGTCGTGCCGTGCCCTCATGTCTCCCTCTGGATCAGGAGGTTTGTCTTTTCTTTTTCTTTCCGCTTCCTTCCTTCCTTTTGACAAACAGTTAGAAGTACACTATCATCATCGTCATGCAGCTTCGTGAAATTGGCCCGCAAAGAACAGACGAAGGGCAGGGGAGTGTGAAAAATCCCCGTCCCCAGCTCTATTATTAGACAACAGTCTACTACTGCTGTCAACATGCATGCACGGCACGAAGAAAAAAAGAAAGAAAGAAAAGAAAAAGCATGGAGCGTTATTGAATACTACTTCTAGTCCCGAGGAGATACATACGATCCATTGCCTCTCTTCTTCGCCTCCCACTCGGCCAGCCCACGCTGAACCCAACCCAAACCCCCCCGGCGAGCGCGCAAATCCTCCGCCTGTCACGACGTCTCTCAACCAGGACGACATGAACACTGATGACGATGAGCGATTTCAGGCCCTTGTTCAGCTGCCTTTACCGCCTATGACAACCCCATGTTGGAAATGTTTGCCTGCCGGGCTGTCCGTGCTAGCCGATGCGGCTCGGTTCCCAGCTACCTGGTTTTTATGCCTGGGGGGGCGACGCTGCGAGCCGGGTTCAATTCAATAAACTGAGATGGGCCTGGCGAATCTGGTGCTGGAAGGCCATTGCCACCACCCATCAGCTGGTATATCATGACATGTTGTTAATGCAGTCCGTACGATTATCATATGCAGGGAGGTTTCACTGCGACGCCGAGGAGGCAGCCGCTTACACGTAGGTATTCGATATCTCAACAAATGTCAACGAGACGAGCAGTTGATATACCCTGGACCTTGTCCTTTCAGTCTCCTGATAGAAGAGGGGGTGCAACTCCTCACCCTGGTGGTCATGACAATCGGACCTGGTTCATTCGTTCTTCCTCCAAGCTTCACATGCTCGTCAGTTTTTTCATCCATCTAGGGTAAGTCGGCGCAGCGGACGAGGGGCAAACGAGAGACCAATCGGCATGCTCCATGACCCTACACACCACTGCCCTGAAGTGGTGTGAGGGATCCAATGAATGCCGGCAACCAACAAAAAAGCGACATCAGCAACTTGGGGAGGGGGGGGGCGGGGGCCGCCCTCTTGTTAGTCCACAAAGAATGATCGTGCTCGATGATAATGTCACACTGCCCGAGAAGGCTGCGAGCTTGCAGTAGCGGTCATCTCTTCGTCACGGCCTCGGTGAGATGCAAGAGTCGTCGTCTCTGCATGGCTATGACAGATTCAATCTCAATATTTCCTAGCGACGGAAGTGTGCCGGAGGGGGGGAGGGGGGGGGTCAATGATACAGCTGCCTACGTCCCCATCCCACGATGCTAGGGCATAGCCGTGCCGCTTGATACTACTACTAGTAGTAGTAGTATACTTAGTTGGAGAAGAGGCATCTTTGCTTGTGATTCTACCACTCGGAAGAGGCTTCCCAGGATGAGGTCACCAGAAGCCCCCTAGTGGCCAGCGGGTTCCCAAGTGTACCGTTGCGCCGGGATCCCTCTGTCAGAAGGGATCCGGCCTGACAGTGGTGCAGTCTAGAACATGGCTCCGCGAGAGAAGTAAAGAGACAAGGACGAGAGAAGTCGAACATGCCTTGTCATGGCCGCAGCAGCACCTCGTCAAGACATCGTCATGGCAGGCCTCTTCAGCCCGCATGCTGACTTGGACAACACGTCAAGCGTGGCTTTTTTTCTTCTCTTACTCAAACAAAGCCCGTCATTACTAGTGGTATCAGTTTTAGTGTGCTATTTGGACCGTCTGCTTCCAACAAGTCATCGAAAATACCTTGTTCTCATGACAGACACGCCGAGTGAAGAAGGGGCTTTTTGGGCTTCGATCTTCGGTGAGAAGCACATGCTTCGTTTCTTTGGGCGGAGCTCTTCTGTGGAGTGATTTGCGCCGTTATCCGACCCGTCGTCCGGCTGCTCCTTGAGCTGACTGCGTGCCTACATATGATGCATGCCCTGAACTGTGGGCTCTGACCATCGGGTACGAGTAATATGATTCACGGTGTCTCGGTGGCGGGAGAAACGGGGCCAACGCTCAAAGACCCCTGGGTTGCTTCGTATGCTCCTTCGAAAGACCAGAGAATGCGTGGTGATCAAAACACGCAATGTATGTATGTGGTCTGCCCATCTCTCATGTGTGTGTACATACCTACCTTACCCTACTTACTAAATCACACGCGAACAAAGGTACCCAAGGTTTCCAAGGTACCTTATTACACAATGACGAGCATGTCTGCTTTTCGTGGCCGTCTTGACGGACCAATCGAGTGAGATGGCGGGATTCCCTGACGTCTTTGCGGCTGGACGATCTCCATCCGACGGCACGCTACTGTGCGGGCGGCAGCTTGTTGCGGCTCCCGTTTTATTATTACCTTACTACCAGACAGCCTAATGTACTTCGTACGTACATACATGCACGCAGCGAGCACGGCCAGACCGCCAAGTTCAGGCAATGAACAGAGCTACTAGTACTCATCATGAAGCAAGCTACATGATTCAAAGAACCCCCAATTCTCCATAAGACTAGACACGATAACAGCAGGAAGCAAAGGCAAAGCAGGAAAATTTTTTTCTCTGCTCATTCCCTTTTCTGGGGGGGTCTCCCCCCGCTCCGGAGCGGCCTCTCTCGCCTTCATTTCATCCATTCATTCCAATTTCCGCCGTAGGGACGTTGTCGGTAATACTCGTAGTAGTTTGTAGTATGAACAGCAAGATGATTGCTCCGTATCTAGGTACTGCCGTCTAAAAGGTAACAAACGCTGACAGACAGGCTCTGAGGAGGGTCTGAGGTATTATAGATCAGGTCAGCTTCCGATGATTTTAGCAGTCCATTTCCCTTTTTGTCCCCTTAATTCCCTGTTTTTCTGTTTGTCTTCTTTTTTTTCTCTGGGTGCCCGTTATTGTTCCAGCTCTTCGATCCACTCTTTGAATGATCACTGTCCGGGGGGAAGGGACACTGTTGTCAGGGTCATACTTTCTTCTCTCGCGTACTCACTACTAGGTACTTTGCGAAAAGCGTGTACCAAGTACATTCATGCAATCCCGGGCCCGTCTAATGCTTTTTTTTTTCAGCCCACGTCCAAATCTTCACGTTTGCTAGTGGTGGCCCGCAGCGATCGAATTCCGCACCATTTCGTTCAGCAGACCGCCTCGAGACCGAGTTACCAAAACCATTGGTGTCAACAAAGGAGGGCCATGTTCTGGCCTTCAAAAAATTTTCCGGTTCATTCTTCGCATTGAAGCTAAAAGGCGAGACCGTTGGAAGTCTCTGGCAGGGGAGAACGACGATACCTATTGTGTGTCTGTACCTAGGTAGGTACCTACCTCTACGATACCGCTGGGGAACGGAACATGTACTCGATACCTAGCACTTGGCCGCCGTTTCTCCTGCAGGGCGTTTCGTCTGAGATGCACATCCATCCCGTCTTCTCCAGGTCTCACTTTTCTTTTTTCCCGCAAAAAAATGTCCCGGAAAGCGCTGGCATTGGCCACCTTTCCCTTGCCTTTGCCGCGACCTGTTACGTTATTGTTCTTTCTTTTTTTCCCTGATACATCGGTGAGAAGTAGTACCTCTTGTGATACACGAGCCGTGCCGTACAATGTACGTGACACTTCGTATAATCACCATCAGAAAGACGCGTACAGCTACATTGCAAGGTTCACACCTACCAACCTGAGGTGCATCACCACCAGCCTTTCCAGCGTCACCAGGTCTTTGATCTCTTCTCCTTGTTGATTTCCCTTCTGCGGATGTCCAGCCACCAGCGGCAATGTACCAACTCAAGGACACACAGTACCTTAGGTACCCAGCCAAGGACTGTCTCCAATTGCAAGTTTCCTTCTTCTTTCGATACCTCATTACTCACCGCATCATTTCCCGGAGCAAGCATGCATGTCTAGACTGGCCCCCATGTAGGTAAATACATCCTCCGTAGGTACCTTTGGCCTCCCAACCCACCCCTGGCCTTTTTCTCGCCCCAAACGAAAAAGAAGGAATGGAAAATTAGAAGGTCAGCGTCGATCCAATCTCGCGCAGAGGCGGCTGCTCATGTGAGAGGCGAACTTTCGCCCGGGGGGGTGAACGCTTCCTTTTCTTCTTCTTCTTTTCGCCCTTCGGAGTGGTGATCCGAGGACTCGCAGTGAGGCCACTCCAATGCGGTGATGATGCTGCTGCTGTTAATACTGTATGCGCTTGTACTCGTGACAAGACACCTAAGAAAAAAGAAAGAACGAGAACACAAGCATTATTCTCTTTGTTTTTGTTTTTGACAGGTCTCATGCGAGGTGACCACTTGCTCCCACATTCTCATTGCTTTTTCCTTTCTTGTGGCACCCCACCAGCTGCTGTGCACAGGACTCCTCTATGACACATTGTCTCTGTCAAGTTTTCCTTGATTCCCTGCTTCTTCTTTGACATGCAGTTCAATAAGGGTGCGCAACAGGAAAAAAAAAGAAAAAAAAAAAAGTCTTAAACTGGACCGTCTGTTTCGAGTTGTCTCACCCAGCTGAGCGGTTCGGGACAAATATTGGACTGGGACATGATTCAGACAATCCGAGTCCCTTCGGGTAATTTCTTCGCCTTGCTTCTCCGGACTCTTCTTCTCTTTGAACCTGGGGATTGTGATGTGCCTGCCGTCTTAATACTACTTGGATGCATTCGCATGCAAGGTCAAGGTCAAGGCGGCGAGGGAAGCTGACCGACTGACTGCGCTGCGCGACTGGACATACCTACATACTAGGTATCTTATGTACTTGTTGCGAGTACGGATACACCGATAGAACTGGGTACCTTACATAGAATTAGTACTGGTACTGCTAGGTAGGAATTAGCAGTGTTGGGTCCTTGGACGAGTACTTGTCTCGTAGGTCCCTTGCCTCCGACGTTGAATCCTGCTTTACCGCATGTTATGTTGGCAAATGTTGACACTATCTAATCGTCTTGGATGTAAAGACCTGATGGATACAGTACAAAGTACGAGTAATAATGACTATTGGCTCACCGCTCTTGGAATATCGGTGAGGAATACCACCTAGGAGGTAATAACAAGCCCAGGCATTCCGTAATGACCCGTAATCCGTAATCCGTATCCCGTACTTCGTATCTGTGACTGGTACCCAACAGAAGAGCAGAGACCTCACTCCAGGATGTCTGTTGGTACCTGGAGAGACAATCAAGCGCCCCCCCCCCCCCCCAGGTTGCTGCAGAGCAGAGCACTCAACGTGCAGCCGGTGTGCAGCGAAGCGGCCTTTTCCCCAGTGGGTGGTTGGCTGGCTGCCAGTTTCAGCTGCTGCTCCCGCATCATTTTAGCCGGTGCAACCCGGGGGGGTCAAGAGTCAGGCCATTCTCGGGGGAATTTGTCATGGTCATCAACTTGAAGTTGCATAAGGTAGACAACGTGAAGGCAGCTATGTATGTAGTATTAGGGCTTCGCTGCCGCTTAATACCTATACCAAATACTCAGCAATACTAGTACAATTAGAACCGGTTCGTAGATTGGATTTGTGGTGCCAACGTGCGTCAGAAGACGGCTATAGTGCGCAATACCTGTAACTGGGGGAAAGCAAAATAGCCAGAATGCCGCCTGGTAGGTACTTGATACCCTGCGCCTGGACACGCAGTTTCGCCTGTACTCCGTGTCCATCTCGCTTGTGCCTCGTCGGCAAACGTCACGACCAGCGCCATTGCCGTCGCCACGGCCCCGAGGCGCTCCGGCTCCGATCCCCATAGTATTGCCATCGTCTCAACCAACAGCAGGCAGACTTGCAGGCAGCCAAATCTCGGCTTTGACGTCGTCCAGTCGTTTTTTCTTCTTTCTGCTCCTTGGCTGGAGCTACTGGCGCTAAGGCGAGGCTCGTGCCGTTCCTTGCTGACTACAAATAGAATCGAACGCTCAAGGCTAGAGTAGGTAGAACCATTGATGACGAAAGAGAGAGGGAACAAATGCGGACAGATGGCATTATCAAACTGCTTCTTGAGGCAATATGTACATACCTGAAGAGCCTCGATCCGACTTGGTAGTACAGCAAAGGCATCGCATCGGTATCGCGGCTACAGCCGTCGTATCGATCGGTGCCTGTGTTCGGGACTTGACCGTTCGTTATCTTGCCTCGCCAATACCAACATCATCTTAATTCCCTCTTACCAGGCGTGACCACTGACGCCATGCCTTGGTTGGTTGGCTGTTTCTCCCCCTGCTCATTATGGTAACTTTGTTCAATGAAACTCCATCGATGCATCCATCGGCATCAAATAACACACATACGAGATTCTGATTACTGAGATGGAATTCACAGAGACCTTGCATTTGCCTGGAGCTTCACCCTCCTCCCTATATCACTCGGCCGAATCACACATCTTCAGCTATTATTTTCATCACATCCGCGGCTACCGCTCTCTTGTTTCCCCTTCTCCCGTTTTCCTCAGCTTCTCCCTGACAGCGGAGCGAGAACAAAAGGAGGAGCAGACACGACGAGGGGTCACTGATCGCCCACCAGAGCCCGTGGGGGCCAGACCAGAGGCAGCGACGGGCCACAGGCCACATGTGCCCTCTGTCCGGGGTCCCTACGTCGTATCCTGGCGATGGCGCCCATTAGCAATATCGCCAAGTCGAGCCCGCGCAGCACCGAGGACACGGGCTTGGGTCGGCCGAATCCTTTCTTCCTAGGGGGGAGAGTGGAGGGAGGAGCGAGAGAGGGGGGAGCATCGCATCGCACCCGAGCCGTCCAGCCGTCCTGCCTGCCTTTGTCCTGTCCAGGTTGTGTTATGCCTGCCCATGGGGTGCTTGTGCTGCTGGGTCTGGCTAATGTCACCCTCAGGCTGTGCGTTATCGGTTGCGTTACCGGAAGATACACATGCTGGGGTTGAAGATTAGGAGAATGTGACCTGTCAGCCCTGAGCTCTCTCTCTCTCTCTCTCTCTCTCTCTCTCGGTCCGGGGCCGTTCACTGCAGAAGGGCCTCAAATTTTAAAATTTGCGTCTCGACAGCAGGACAAACACTTGCGCATAGTACTCGTACGGCTCGGTCTTCATTTGCTAGTAGCATCACGAGTTTCCCAGCCCCTGTCTGGTAATACCTAGGCAGTAATATGCCCTGGGAGCTGTTTGGTGGTCTCGGTCCTTGCAAGACCATGCCCATGGGGTTTGGGTCGTGTAAGCGCCACACGTCATATTTGACAGCTGACCTGAACCCAGGATCCTGGTTGAGAGAGAGAGGAAACAGGAAGAGAAAAGACAAGGGAGGGACATGGGATCATGGGTTTTTCTCCCTTGCTGTTGCTTTTGTGGTCTTTTGTTGTCTCCTTCTCTCATCACCTTGATCCTTTCCTGCCTCCCGCTTTGCCCCTTCGGAGGCTTGGTATCTTTGTTGTCTCGCCATCGGTGGGGGCCTAGCTGGACTGCCCAGCATGGTATGTATTATTGAGCCTGAGGAGCTTGAAATGGCTTTACGTTGGGCCGCAATTGTTCGTCATCGCGCAACTGATAGCCGCCATGACCGCGGACACGAAGCCGCTACGAGGTCGTTAACTTCCTCAATGTGGCGAAACGTTCCCTGCCCCCCATCGCCTATAGAGTTTCTTCAAGCGGAAATCGGGCGGTTGGTGTTAACCATGGTAGATGCTTTTGCAAGCCGATGCCTCGACCTCGTCATTGGAGGTGAATCGCTATTACAGAGTCTATACGAAGTGACGAGAGCCCGTAATACCTGGCAGGACGACAGGGTGGGATGTTGTTACAGACGGAGTAGTTGCACTTCTTGGCCATCCAATGAAGCCACGCGCAAGTCTGCACGTGAAGGACAGGCTGAATGCTACCTTGCATGAGAGGCGCGCGGTAGCCAAGTGACTTTGGACGTCGGGACTTCACTGCCACACTGGCCGATCCGCGAGAACTAGCATTGGATGCAGCGAGTTCACCCATGCATTGTTGCAGTGCTGCAGTGCTGTTGTTCTTTACAGTGCCTTTGACACCGTTTCCGTGAGCTGCCTTGCTATTCATACATGGGGAGAGATTTGCCTCTGGAACAGCTATGTAGCGGCGTAGTGCGAGTGACTCCTCGAGTCTCCCCAAGTACCAAGACCACATAAAGTTTACCAGCACAATGACGGCCTGATGTTCCTGTTCTGTCGCAGATCTGTATCGACTTGCAAGTTCCGCTTACGAAGAAGTCGTCCCATTTTCAAGATTTCACTATTGCTACACACCCCGAAACCTGGTCGGTTGTTGCCCTTTTGTAAGTCACGTCATGTTCTCTGGCCAACAACCACGCCAGCCATCAGGACCTTTTCAACCTAAAACCGCCGCTGTAACGCTCGACGCGAACCTCTTTCAGTTACCGAGATGCTGTCCCGTTGGGGAATGATGAGAGGGGGGTTTTATAGAAAGACATAGATGTCATCTGATCTCCCAACTTGTTCTCATACCATGGTGATTATCCACCCCCAGGATTTTGATCTGAGAGGGTTCAACCCTGCAAGGGCGAATAAAGTATCTACTGCTCTATGAGTATGCTGGGGGCGTCACTCAGCGCGGGAAGAAGCATCCTCAAACAAAAACACAGCAAGTTGTGGTTTGTGAGGGCAGAGCCAGATGGGGCTTGTACAGTACATGAAGCGATGTATCCGCTACCAGTGGTCTGGGAGGCATTGATCCAAACGACCTACTAGGTTTGCCGGGGTAGAATTGACGAGGTAAACTCCCGACCTGACCTTTGTTGATCTGCCTTGTGTCAGTGAGGTGGTACATGCCAGGCGTGTAATACTGGGGGCGTACGGGGCTGAGTACATACAGCATACGGGTACACAGAGGAGGCTGGAGGTGACTTGGCTACATGTGCCTACCCACTGCTTCTCTTTTACAGGCCTCTATACTGCGGAGGGCTTTAACCCCCAACAGATACAATCCGGAACAAGACAGCTCGAGCTCTGTTTACGACTTCTATTTACCGTAACCGTAAGCTTCTTCCGAGGGTTATCTTGGGTATGTAACGGTGATGGGCACATGGTCGCCCAAACTTGTTGGGGGCATGCATGTCTATGCAAAATATAGAAAGATGTTGTCGTAATAAAGGCTTATGTACGTTGTGTTTAAACATATGTCGGCAGATGTCAAGTTGTCAGTGTTTGTTGCTGGTACTCTACCAAAGCCCTTGTTTAGTCTCATTGTTCATGGTCCTGGTGTTAGTCCCAAGGATTGCTATTCCCACTTGCTTCCTTACGAAATACCGCTTTGATCTACCGGAGATGATGATACATAGACATAGCACTATTCATGCGAGTGACGACAGTCGATCAGTAATAGTTGTATCCGTCTCAAAGGAAGCTTCACTTCTAAGTGCAGGAAACAGATGCACGTACTCTTGGCAAAAGCACAGCCCAAGAAGATTTCCTACTCGAACTTCCCTGTCACCCACCCAAACTCATGGGTCTACTTTCTTGAGACCACCAAAGAAGGATGAGATTGCTCCCACCCTCGGTGTGGAGAAAGAGTCTCTCTGCGGGAGAGAGATTGCCAGGTACTTGGTAAGTTTGCCAGGGTCGCGATGCCTGTTTGGAGTATTGATGGCATGCAACCCTTCGGAGCAAGTCAAATATTGCCTAGATGACTGTCTGTGAGTGGACTATATACTGATAGTTCAGTGGAGAAGAAGTAAACAATAGTTGATGAAGTAGGTGAGGAGGAAGGTATCAATGCTGCCTGGAAAGATGCGGGATTGGTAGGACAAGCAGTTCAACAACTTGTATTATTACGTGCCCTGACTGGGAACATCCAGATGGACCTGATGGTGCATGCAAGTGGCTTCGTGAGAGGGACGAATAGCAAAGCAATAACACCCCCCATGGTCGGGCATATGCTTGGGCTGCTATTAGATACATCTTGAAAGTCGGCCAAAAATAGCGGAAACTGATCGTCATAGAGAGCACTTCTCTTACGAGAAGATGAAAAGCTTTGACCTGCTGCAACGACGCATTTTCGGAGGCACACATGCAAATCGTTCCGCTTGCCTGCATCCAGCTTCTTTGGGGGGGGAAGACGTTTT
The DNA here is from genome assembly GCF_000167675.1 of Trichoderma reesei QM6a. NCBI lineage: Eukaryota > Fungi > Ascomycota > Sordariomycetes > Hypocreales > Hypocreaceae > Trichoderma > Trichoderma reesei. The sequence continues at coordinate 864,108 of NW_006711159.1, read as the reverse complement.
GAGATGTTGATTGGGGGAGCCAAGCATGGGGGTCTGCAGCGTGTGACTTGCAAAAAAGAGAAAAAAAGAGAAAACAGAAAAAGTTCAACAAACACGGAACTGGAGACTGGATCCGTCAATCTTGACCGGGAATAATGTTCCTATTGGGAGAAGGGACACAGCGTGTTTACTTTGGAACGTTCTGGGCTAACAGGGCTCGGTCTACAGCCGAGAGAGAGATAGAGAGAGAGAATGAGATCAGACCACACAAAATTAGAGAGAGAGAGAGAGAGAGGCAGAGAAGGACGATGTGAATGAGAAGAAGACGCAGGCCCTGCCAGCATGACGCAGAGGGGATCAATCTTGCGCAGTTTGCTTACTGATGGCTGTGTGGAGCGGTGGCAGGGCAGGGTTGAAGCCATTGAGGATATTATTGATTGCTAGTACTTGGGGGCCTTTTTACTATCTATCTCTACCTACTCCGTGCCGCTGCGTGATTTTTCCCGCTCCTCCTCTTGTCATCTCTTCCAAGAAGCGTCTGTAATAAAGGAACCTACGTACAATATTGGTCCGTCTAGCATTACTAGGTATGTATCATGCCAAACTGCAGTGGAGGTGATTCGGTCAACGGGGTTGCAGCCCAGCTTACCCACATAATAAAGAAGCCATCCATAATACTACATGCAAGCTGCCGCGTGACGAATAGCCCTCCCGTCGTGCATTCGGTCTGCATGCACGCGGTCCGTACTATCACTTTTTTTCTTCCGTTCTCCTGATTCCTCTTGGTTTGATCTCGTCTGGCCGTGTTGACTCGTTGCTGCAGCCAACCATGTCAGCGTCATGCCATGTCCCGGTTCCCTTTTCCCTTTCCATCATCGATACAGTTGCACACAGAGTAGGATACATGCGTACTTGTCATGCTTCTCTCCCGTCTTTGTGAGAGGGTGTATCCCCGTGTTTGTGTGTTTGTCTTGTCTTGTCTTGTCATATTGTTTCAGCGGAGCCATTGCCAACCGGCCTCGCCGTCTCTCTCTCTTCCCCCTGATGCTCATGTGTTCCATCTCGTCATCACGACCTTTGACGCAAACTGACGGTGATATTAACTTGTACACAATGGCGTCGCAGGGTCGCATCGTAGGTGTGGCGATCACTTGCCGCATCCATCCCGTTTATATTGGCCCTTCTTCCCTACCATGCATTTCACATGCAGCAGTTGCCCGTGGCCGCCCAATCCTTCGTCTTGGCCTCCCAGCCTCGCGAACATTTCGAGTGGTGGGCGTCAGACGGACGGCACGGCGCGGCTCACCATTGCCCTTTGTGTTTGGCACGTCACATGTGATGGAGGGGACGTTGGGAGAAGCAAAGCCACATGCGCAGTTTGGCACGGGCAGATCCCTTTTAGGGGGGGTGGGAGAGTGGTCACGTATGTTTCCTCCCCCCTTCTCACTTCCTGTCTGGTGTACCCAGTACAGGAACTTTCTTTAGGTCTGATAAGGTAGAGAGAGAGAGAGCTGGAGGTGCAATAAGGCAGGGAGGGAGACGCTGCCCAGACTATCGTTACTTGGGCCGCCGGGATTCAATACTAGCATCAACTTAAAGTCAGTCCACTTTCCAGGGTCTTGCTGGAACCGTTATCTCAGCCAGCTGAATCGGTAGATGCTTGCGAATTCCCAGCCCCCCGGCTGCGTGGTTGATGATCAAGCCGTGCCTGGGTATGGTTAGGACTGGGAAAATAAACGATGGGGAGCGAGATCCAGTGGTGCCACGCAATTGGTAAGTATTTGGAATATTTACACTAAACGAGCACATGCCCGGATAGACAGTAGCAGCATGGGATGAAGAGCTCATCCGCTCCTATCATTGGCGAAGAATACGCACGCGGAGTTTGGACATGAGTGTCAATGTATCTCCGTGGATCCTTCACGATAGGTACCTTGCGAGTACCTGCGGTAGATGCTCATCCGTACACCGTACATGTATTGGGGCTTCCATCCATGGCTTGGCTGTTGAGGTCCCACCTCCAGTGTAACATTGAGGGCTCTCTCAACCAACAACAACTGAATGCTATTACCGGTACCTCTGATGAGTAGGGATTGCCAGTAGCTATTCGTTGGGTATTATTGTAGGTCCGCAAGTACAGTGTCCCTTGAGTTTACCGTAACAACGTCATGAGTCTCCAGGTAGGTACATGTGTGGTGCGTGCGAATAAGGTACAACTACCCCTTCGTAATTCGGCTCCCTTACCGAGGGGTCCGCCTATTCGAGCCCTTCTCGAGTTCAACTAACTCGCTGCTTTCCAGGTAGGTATATACTACTTGTAAATGAGCTCCTCATGTTAGAGGAGCCCAGGTGTCAGACCCATGCGGTATGAGGTCCATCATAAGCTTCCAGATTGTTCTCCCGAGCCAGTAACCAACAGCTCGGTTACCCTTGGGGCCTTTTGGCAAGTCCAGTCCCTTCACCATCTGCGGCATGCGGGTTTTTGAGGGCTCGGAAGAGCAAACCCGCCACATCCCTTGTCGGTCACCATCGACCAACAGCCCTCCCTTGGTTCGATAAGGCAACGAACAACCCCGTGTGCATCATAACTCGACAGTGCGGACTTTGATTCGATGTTTCAAGAGCTGTTGGCTGCTGTCACTTCGTAACGAAACCTGCTTCGCAGCCCAAGGGATCGCCCTTGCTCATGCTGGGCAGCAATGTGTACTTCCAAAACAAGGTCCCTGCAGGGCGACAACTTCATCATGGTCATTTGCCGGGACCGACGTTGCAATCAGTCGTCATCTGATTTCGCAAGCCTTCTTCGCTTCCGTCCCTGCTTTGGGAGCTCATCGCTTTCGTGGGTCACCGCAGTATCACCGCCCGAGTCCTGCGCCGCACTGCCTCCCAACCCGTCCTGCTCACCGCCGCTGTCGTCATGGTCATCATTGGTGCCCTCAGTAAAGACAAGATGCCCTCGTCGGCCTAGGACCTCTCGCCCCGCCTCCTCCAGCAGGATGCCCAGCGCCAGCAGTGCCGTCTCGTCCATGCTGCGCTCGTCCAGGTTGCGTCCACTGTCGAGCACACCCTGATGGCGGTTCAGCGCCCCGTAAAACTCAGACGAGTATTCGTGAATGGCCTTGAGGAGGTCGCTCTTGGGAAGGACGCCCTGTCCGCCGTTGGGCAGCTCCCACTCGTGCGCGCGGTAGATGTCGTGCTCCGCATACCGCTCCGGAGCGTCTTTGCGGCGAAACAAGGCCTCGTCTGGAGCCAGCTTGAGGCCATCTCGGGCCGATCGCTGTTCGACGATCCCAGGCTGGTGGTTCCTGCGGTCCTGGCCCTCGGACTCTCGCAACACTCCATCGTACGTGACTCTTCCTTGCATACAGTTAGCTTCACGTGACGCTCATAGTTTCCCAGACGGCCGGGAGAGGTTCATTTTGGACCCCCCCCTTTAGCTTACCTGCGACTGCATCGTAGACGGTAGCGAGGATGCGCTGGCCCTGGTGGCGCTTGCTGTGCAAATGCGACGGATCCCCGATGTCGGCAATTGTGTGCTCGTCTGCGGCGTCCATGGCTTCCCCCGGCCTCGTTCCCTGGAGTTTGGAGTCCTTCTTTTTGTTCTTTTCCCCCTTCTTTTTTCTTTTCTCTTTTGCTCTCCCTGCTCCCTTGGCCCGTGCTTCGGCCCGGCCAACGGTCCTGATATGTACCGACTGGGCAGTTCAAGCGAAGATCCCCTTGTCCCGTGCCGTTCCTCACCGGTTCCGAAGCGATGCAGAGAGAACGCGACGGTGTATCGCGGCTGTCATGGCAGCTGCTGCAGTGAGACGAGACCCTGCCGGTGAGAACTGAGAGGCAGCCACGGTGTTGCTGCTGGCGGCAACAGGCGGTGATGAGAGAGACGCTGCAAATTTCAAGGTTGAGGCCGGAGAGGCCTGAAAATGTCTGTCGAAACAAAGTTTTGGCGCCCTTTCGGTGAGGTGTGGTTTCTGGCAGCAATTGTGGGGTGCATTAGTCCTGTGCTGACCGCCTTGGGCGGTGACATCACTCGCTCGAACCTCATCCAGGCATCTTCACTTTTACTCCTCTCTGAGCAACCAAGTATTACCTACATACAATCCGAGCGACGACCTTGGTACTGACAAAATACAATCTGCTCAACTCATCTCACACAAGCGTCAATGAATGCAGTCTCGTCTGCTGGCCCGCGAGGTGGGTGACCTCCCGAGCCGCGACCTCGCGCAGATCGTGGCCTCGCAGCTGCTGCGCTCCTTTGAGCCAGCGCCGCAACACCGCTTCAACGGCGACACCAGGCTGCTGGCGGCGGCCCAGCATCATGATCAGCAGACCGCGCAGGGCCTGGACCCGGACGAGCGCCCGCACCGGCTGCGCGCCCACGGCGCAGGGGTGAGCAGCCTTGCCCTGGACAAGTTCGACGGCCGCCTGCTCGTCTCTGGGGGCGCCGACGGGTCCATCAAGCTCTGGGACCTGGACAGCGGCTGCGCGAGCCCGCACGAGACGCACGCCTTTCGGCCCGTGGGCTACATCCCGCGCTCGACCGGCGGCCCCAGGAGCGGCGGCCACAGCCACGGCGTCACGCACCTGGCCTTCTATCCCTTCGACCCCGACGCCTTCCTGTCGAGCTCCTACGACAAGACGCTCAAGCTGTGGGCCACGGCAAGGGGCGCCCTGTCTGCAGAGTTCGACCTGAATGCCACCGTCTACTCGCACGCCTGCAGCCCGATCGCGGCCCATCTGCTTGTTGCGTGTGCCACCCAGCACTCGAACGTCCGCCTCGTGGACCTCAAGTCGGGGGCAGCGGTGCAGGCCCTCGTCGCCCACGGTGGCCCCGTCCTGAGCACGGCGTGGAGCCCTCGCCATGAACACATCCTCGTCAGTGGCCACGCAGACGGCAGGGTTCGCGTCTGGGACATTCGACGCGCCGGTGGCGTTATCGCGCAGCTCGATCAGGAGGACTCACTGGGCGTCGTGCACCGCTTCAGACACGCCGTGGCGTCTGGGTCCGACTGGGGCAGCATGCCGCACTTTCGCAGCTCGTCCCAGGCCCATGACGAGGCCGTCAACGGGCTGCAGTGGACCGACGACGGCAGGTACATTGTGTCGGCTGGGCTTGACCGCCGCATCAGGGTCTGGGACGCCGACACGGGGGCCAACACGCTTGCCAGCTTTGGTGCCATTGTGCAGAACCAGCACGCCAAGACTGCGAGCTTCCTCGTCACCCCGTCGGGCCTCTCCACGGGCCGCCAGCTGCTCGTCTGGCCCAATGAGCAGGAGATATTGCTCCTGGACCTCCACGACGGGACTGTCATGAGTCGCCTGCGGAGCCCCGGCTCGACGCACTCCACGGGCGTCCGGGGCAGCGAGGCGGGGCGGAACCGCATCACCAACATTGCATGGCGTAGTGCAGGGGGTGGGAGTGGGCAGGTTGGACCTGCCATGGGAGGGGGCAACTCGATCGGGGCCGTTTACAGCGCCCATCTGGACGGGCAGATACGGGCCTGGATGCCGCACGTTCCCGGGCCAGAGGATGCGGACGAGGACGAAGAGGCTGGCGAGGATGAACAAGCCAAGCAGAGGAAGAGAAAGGCCATTGAGAATGCGTATAGAAGCCTCATGGGCAAGGAAGTTAGGTTTACGTAGCTGCACCTGGCTTGATTGAGTATCAAGTAAATGCCAGATAGCAGAAAGACTGTATGGATGGCCAGAATTCCGTCACGGCAGTCTAATACAACGTAGTAAAACCAAGAGAATCCAAAATCGCTAGTAGCCCCTTCCCAGACGCCGTTCCGCCCCATCATGATGCGACAGACTTTCCCGAAAGCCTCAGCGTAACCACGGGACGCCATGCTTTGTCGTGAAACCAAACCATTACCGCCCCTCAGACGACAACAACGAAGCAAAGCCAGCCATCAGGGTACGCCGCCTCCCTCATCATCTCCCCCAAGGGGGCATTGAAGGGAGCCGGCACGCCATGGAGCACGACGCTCGCCAGCACGGGATCCCGACTGCTGGGAAACAGCGTAGGCATGAGGTCCTTGAGGGCCTGCCCCAGCAGCTTTGGCTTGCGGTCTGGCGTCACGACGGGGACCAGTGACTGGACGACTCTGAACGATCCAGCTTCACCGGCTGCAGGGGCGGCAGTAGCAGCACCCTCACCCTCGCCAGAAGCGCCGCCGGCGGTGCTCGAGGGGATGTAGATGCGGATGGGGGCGTGCTTGAGCGTGGCCGGGGCGTTGAGCAGGCGGGTGTGTATCTTGGAGAAGGCGGCGTAGTCGTTGTCGATGACGGAGTTCCAGAGCTGGGTGGTGTGTTCTTTGGACATTTTCATGATTTGGTTGGCGTTGCCGTAGCGGATGAAGTCGGCCTGGGGCTTGCAGCATGAGCAAAATTGAACTCTCCCTCCCTGCTTTGTGCCATGTCTTTCTGTATGTGTACTGTAATGTGTATAGGCACATGTGTGTGTCTATCTGTGTGTGTGCTTCACGTCCATTTTACAGGACCGGTGTGATGAGAGGTGCATGAAAGGGGGGAAAGGTGGAAGCACAACAGTAGCCGTGTTTCTCTAATTGCATTGCCCTGCAAGCCATCAAACGCAGCAATCAAGCAAGCAAGCAAGCAAACGGGAACAACACGAGAATCGACCGGATAGACGAAAACCAGAAGTGAGGTCAAAGAAAAAAAAAAGAGAGACGGAGAAAAAAGAGGACAAAGGCTGGCTCACCTCCTTGACACTATTCAAAAAGGTATCTCCAATATCCCACGCCACGCCGTCATCCACAACCAGGCGCCAGGGCAGGCTCGGGGCGTACAGGTCGGCCAGCAGCCCCACGGCCAGGTTCCTCAGCTGCACGTCCTCGAAGTGGAAGCTGGAGCAGGGGGCGTCGAAGTAGGCCGAGAGGCGCGGCAGCAGCAGCGACAGGTAGCTGAAGCGCGGGACGCTCGTGATGAGGGGCGTCGAGGTCGAGGGCGCGGACCGGTGAGTGATGTGCAGGGGGATCTGGGCGGCCCAGAGGCGCTGCGGGATGGACGAGGAGGGCGTCGGGGTGGCCATTTGGGTGTATCAGAGTCTGTGCTGGACTTTGAAGTATGTAGTAATAGTAGGTAGGTAGGTAGTGCTGGATATTGCGACGAGGGTTATGGCGGGATCATGGCGACGAAGTGTGGAGGGTTGGTTTCAGCGGAAGACGCGACTCATGCACCGCGGGGGCAACGTCCTGGGGGTGTGTATATTGATTGAGATCAATACTCAGTGCCTTTCAGATTGTATCCCTTGGCCGTTCAGGACAGTGTAGAGACTCCGGGAGCGAGAAGAGGGGGCTTGAGTGAGAGAACAAGGCCACTGTCGAGGTCGATGGTAGTTGGATGAATGTGAATATGTGGGGGTTTTTGGTGTTGATGTCTCTTTTTTGTCTTGTCACTTGGTCGGCCGACAGGTACCTCGTCATTGTACCCCTCCCCTCCCCACGTTACCGCATCTCGCCCTTTGTACGGGTACATGATGAGCCTTGTCTGTAATATTATCGTGTCCATCGTATCTCATCGTATCAGATCCCAACTTTTCATCTCTCACCATCTCCATCTCCATCTCAAATCTCAAATCTCATCTTTCTCGTCAGTCCACTCACTCTCCCTCTCCGCTAAGCAAGTGTCACCCGAAAACCCGGTTTCCCTCCCCCCCCCCCCCCTCCTTTCCATCTCCCTCAAATGTCCCCGACTGAGACCGCCGCCCAGCGGTATTAATATGCAGCAGTAGTAGTTCTCATCACTCCCTCAAAATGACGAATCTCTTTTTTTTCTTGTTCCTTTTCAGCTCTCTTTGATCCGACGTACAGCCAAAGCTGCATGGGTTTCCCGATGCATCCACCAACCCCCTTGCTCGAATACTACCATCTTTGCTCAAAACTCAGCCGCACCGCTTTGTGGCGTGTCTGATAGGTGACCGAATCTTTTGTTTGCTTCCGGCTGCGATTGGCCCCTTCTTGTCACATTTCACAACAGGGTTGCCTCTGTGTTCGCCTGGCAGCTTCGTGCGACGTGCCATGATGAGTGGGTGACACAGGCGTGTGCCCTACATATTGACGTGTCCCTTATGACTCAAATATGTTGTGCGAAGTAGATAGGGTGTTGAATAGTGAGAATTCCGCATGTTTACGTAGTTATGAGATGTGAAGGAGTTGAAGGATATCACACTTCTTCCAAGCAACATGAGCGTAACCGAGAATTCGTCCACAAATTGCATTTTGCTGGACACATGAGATCGAACAGAAGTGCTACAGACTAATGGAAGAGAGTAGTGTCCAACTTTACAACTTCTAAAAAGGTCCAAGATCACACACGTTAGAATTGCAGTTGGAAAAGTCCAGAATCGTTTAAAAGTCATCATGTCATTGACCTTGCGCTAATAAATACAATAATACTAGTAGTACAAACTGGATATCTCATGAGCCATCAATCAGAAAGTTCCTGGCCTACAACCCATGATGCTGTTCCCGTTGATGAACGCTGTGCCTCCGCTCACGGTCGTAGCTGTGGTTGTCGTGCTCAATGGTGGGCTTGCCAATGTGCTTCTGCAACACCGAAGGGGGCACCTGAGCAGCATCCGTGGGATCCTTGGCCGTCGTCCTGCTGTCCCTGGAGGTGTTAGTTCGTCGAAGTCGGCGACCGTTGTTCCGGGACAGAGGCGTTTGCCCACTTACGACTGGGCAAAGGTCTTGTCACCGCCGACCGTCTTGCTGTTGTCGAGGTCGCTGTCCACGCGAGGGTCGACCTTGTTCATCATGTCCGACTTGTGCGGGCCAGCCGTGTTGGGGGCAGGGCCGGTCGTCTGGGGATCATTGCCAAAGCCTCCGCCGACACTGCCCATGCCGCCGCCATAGGCGCTGGTAGTCGAATCGCCTCCCAGGACATTGGTGTTCTGGCCCAAGTTGCGGTCCCCAGTGCGGTACTCTGAAGTCGTGCCAAAGCCCGTTGATGGGTGCGCGCCACCGGTAGTGCCGTAGGCACCAGTCGAGCCAGTGGTGCTAGACAGGCCTCCGGAGCCCAGTGTGTCGGTTCCCATGCCTCCAGAGCTCAGAGAGGTATCGTGGGTGTTAGTGCTGCCAGTGCCGTGGGTAGCACCGTGGGACTTCATGCCCATGTTGCGGCTGCCGTCGAGATCCGAGTCGACTCGGGGATCGAGCTTGTTGGCCATGTCTGAGCTGTGCATGCCCGCAGTCCTGGTGGCGTTGGAGCCAGATCCGAACCCAGTGGTTCCGGAGGTGCCAGTGCTGCTGCCGGTGGTGGTGGTGCCGTGAGTAGCACCATGAGACTTCATGCCCATGTTGCGGCTGCCATCAAGGTCAGAGTCAACTCGGGGATCAGCCTTGTTGGCCAGGTTGGAGCTGTGCATGCCAGCAGTCTGTGTGCTGTGAGAACCAGTTCCGTAACCAGTAGTGCCGGAAGTGCCAGTGGTTCCCGTGGTGGTGGTATCGTGGGTAGCACCATGAGACTTCATGCCCATGTTGCGGCTGGCGTCGAGGTCGGAGTCGACTCGAGGGTCGGCCTTGTTGGCCAGGTTGGAGCTGTGCATGCCGGCCGTGTTGGAAGCAGGGCCAGGGCCGGAGCCGAAGCCGGTAGTGCCCGTAGTGCCGGTGGTGGCAGTGTTGCCGGCGCCATAAGAGTAGTTGTCGCCTCCGGTGGTGTAGGAGCCGTCATGCTTGCCCAAGTTCTCGCGGTGGTCACGGTCCGAGTCAACTCTAGGGTCGGCAGCGTTGGCGGCGCGGGAGCTGTGAGGTCCGTGGGTGCCCTCGGGCTGCTCCGTCTTGTTGTCGGAGTGGAGCTTGTCCTTGACCTTGTTGATGAGAGAAGACATGATGATGAATGTGATGGGTATTCAAGGATGTTGGTAGTTGTTGGGTATAAGATTGGGTTGACAGTTTGTGGTAGAGTGTTGGGGATGTTCTGATGAGATTTCAGGAACAGCGGAGGAGCACGGCAGTTATATAGAGCTTGGAGCTGGATCCTTCCTCACGAAGAGACTGCTCGCTTCCGATGATGACATTGGTTGCTCATGCTGCAACTTCCAAGCTGATGGCGTCCAACCTTGAAGCTTGCCCGCTGTTCTTGTCTACGGGATGCTCTTGCTTGCCCAACCAAAGCCGTGCTGCAGCAGCCACAGATCTCATAGCGCCTCTTGCTGCTCCCAAGTTATGAGGTAACGGCACGAAGCTGCAATCGTCGAGCGTCATACCGGGGCATAGTGACGTTGATCAGCCAGAGATGACTTGCATCCGGGAGCAGCAGGAGGCCAGTGCCGAGCTTAGGTAACCCGCGTGATGGGCCAGGTTTGTGTTGTGCCATGGTTATGCCAATAATACTGTGGTAGTACTGTAGAGAATCAAGGCTACCTAGGGAGAATAGCTTACACCAAGCCACTGCACGGCCGCGTTTCTTGCGTATGTAGGTATTATTGTCAAAGTTGGTAGTGTGTGATGGTGATGCAAAGAGACGGCTGGTAGTTGGATTGAGTTGCGCGATGACGCACGTGGTGGGCCCAAAGGTGGCGCAACTGCAATCATCGTTGCATCATGCCCTTGGACTTGTGGCTGGTGAGCCGTCCATGTGGCAGTCTCGTGAGGAGGAAAAAAAGCTTGGTTTTGAGCCAATCGATAAGTTGATTGTGCTTGTTTGAGCGGTATACCAATATACATACATGCAGCGAGGTGCTGCTGTGGCACAGCAAGTTGTTTGTCTTGCTGGTTGTGACGTGGATAGGGAAGATCTTCACTGACGTACATACAGACTAGGTACTCCAGTATTTTGCAATCTACGTGAAGCCCCATGGCAATCTGGGGAATCTCGATCATGGCGTTTGGTAGGGCAACGGAGATGGAATTCTAGCACTTGCCGAGGGCTGGAATCAAGAACGAGGAGATGCTGGAAAGGGGAACTCAATTACCAAATAGGGCGCTCTAGCACAAACTCTACGTCTAGCCCGCCATCTTCTCGAAGCAGGAATGTTCCATGTTGGGTATAACTCTTAGACTTCAAGTAGAGATCAGACGCCATGGTCTCGATCGCAATAATGGATGCAGAAAAAGAAGACAAGATTGAATATTGAGTGCTAGCTTAGCTGGGTATAAGGGTCATTATAGAAGGTCATTAGAAGCCGTAGTATGGCATAAGACAGGAAGAAGCAAAACTGAAAGCCGAAGCGACATCATCTCCATCCCACTTTCTCGTAATCATCCGCCCAACTCCAACCACCTTTTCATATCATTCATCATGAGCCGCAATCGACCAAGAAACAGCTGTGTAAACCGGGGGGTATAAATTAAGGGATCAATATCAAGAGGTATCATAAAGGACCGTGTGCCTCTCAAGGCTGCGTAAAGCTCATTCGTATCTGAGTATCGGGTATCAAAGAAGATTCAACAACTGGGTATCGGGTATCAAAGAATTCGGGCATCGAAGTGTTAAGACGAGTTTTCTTAGACACGGCTGCGGCGGCGGTACCAGCGGCCACTGCTCTGGCGCGGAGCAGCATCGACTCGAGCGGGACGGTGCTTGCTGACCCAGAAGATGCCCAGGAGAGCAGACACGAGCCAGAGCAGGGCCGAGAGGAAGGTAAAGGCAATGTCGGCCTTGAACTTGCCGCACTGGTCGCCGGAGATGGGGTGGACATTGTCCCAGTCGAAGATGTAGCCACACGAGTTGCCGAGCAACTAGACGTACATTGTCAGCCTCTCAATTCTGCACACAAGCCATGGCAAAAAGAGGGAATGAAGTAGAAAAACAGGAGAGGAGAAAATAATCATGGAGTTGTCACTTACATTGACCAATAGACCAAACGCAGCCCACCAGCACAGACTCAGGATGATGTCGACGGGCCAGTGCACAAAGGACCACGAAAAGGGCACGAGCCACAGCAGCGAGAAGAAGATGGACAGCGCGGCCACGACCTCGGTGTAGATGAAGCGGCCTTGGGACCAGCTGGACGCGTGGCGGAAGTTGTGCAGGTGCTCGCCCGTGACGCCGGCGACAATAGCGGCGAAGACGAGCTCCGCGGCTCGGAGGACGATGTTGACGATGCGGTCGAGCGCCATGGTTGGTGGTTGGTGGTTGGTGGTGATGCTGCTTTTCTTGGTGTTTGTGTATCTGGAAGGAAGCCGGATATGTGGGTGAAAGAGGCAACGAGTGAGACTGAGACAGAGAGACTATTCAGTCGAATTGTCCGGAGGGACAGAGGCGCTGCATTTATTCGATTCGCGGCTTCACCCTGGGTTGGATGGTCTGGGTTGATCTACGACACCAACTTGCAGCTCCGTCGTCATACGTAGCACACATGACCCCTGTGAGCGGCAGGGCATACGACACGCATAGATGCCCATCCATGGCCAAAAACCCGGTTTGCGAGCCTGGTATTCTTCCAGATTCTGGCATCACCTAGAAAATAACCCGTGGTCTGCTGTCCCTCTCCCGCCAGTTGTGCGGCATTACGCTTGCCTGGACGCGGGCAGCCGCTGGTAAGCGAATCCCGTGTTGATTCGCTGTCTCCTTGTTTCGTGTTTTCTGCACGCTTTTGTGCAGCCATTGTTTCGGTGATGGGCTGGCAATGTTGGGTTGATGATTGGATGTTGGTGGTGTGTTGATTGCTGCATTGGGTGGCCTTCCCTTTTGGGGCAGAGTGGATGAGGTCATACGTGTGGCTGGAGGATCGCTACTATTCGCTGGCGGTGCATTGACGAGATGGCCCCGACTGACTTGGCTGTTATGGATTGATTAATCCGTCGATTGGACTTCCAAGTTTTTGATTGCTGACTGGAATTGAGTATTGGTCCAACAACAACCTTGGCAGAAGTGCATCGTCGTTGTAGTGAGGTGGTTGGGAAGCATGATCGAGGAGAGAAGCGGCAACGTCCAGTGGTTCTCAACCAATTACAGATAGAATCATGCCTTCTGACGTGAACAAAACCATGGCTTCTTCATATAATATAAAGGAACGGAATATATGAAGCACATCGAGTCCTGTTAATCTAGTTTCAATTCTTCATTATTTTCCCCCCTGGTTCAAAGATACCGTCTTGTTTCTCTTGAGTAACGGGAATCTGTAAGACTGGCAAACTTTATGTAGAAGAACGAGTAACTTTCCAATCACAATTTTGCTTCACTATCCCAGCACATATATGTCTCCATTACTGCTACGATCAAAAGCAGAGGAAAGATGACTACTCTCTGCTACTATTGCTACCTAGCTATTTAATTCATGTCATGCTACGCCCATGTTTCCTTCTCCAGTCCATTGAGCAACGTGTACAAAGATCACCCAGCTTCTTTGCTTGACATTTGCAAATCTGGGATACCGGATAGCCGCTCCCTTTACAACGAATTTTGGAACAAGTATACGAATAAGATACCCATTCTACCTCGTCAAGAATCTGAAGCTGATACAACGCATGTCTTGACGCCATGCATTCCAGGCACTTAAATTGAGTAACTTACTTGAAGAACCACTTAACATACCTAACAAACAGAAAGGAAAGGAATAAATTACCTAGTAGTACTATCAGGTTAGTGGAGTCCTGGGGTTGAGTTGCCTTATGCCTTGGAGACATGTATATACATACCTTATATATTGCATACATACATCAAACCCTTCCCAGACCTATGGCTTCCTTCTTTTCTCGCAATAATTGTACAGTCTCTGTTTTTGCCATTACGCGTCGCGGCAAGCATCGCATCGTCAAGTTGCTCATGTGTCAAGATGCTGTCGCCATGATCCAACAGCATCTGGACAAGCTCTATATCACCCCGAGCTGCTGCTGCTTTAAGCTCATTGCCAATCTGCTCTGATGCAGGATTAACGTCGGCACCGTTATCCAGCAGCACTTCAACAGTCTCTATTTGGCCTCCCTTAAAGGCTGCAACAAGCGCAGTGCCATAATCGCCTCCTGTAGCGTTAATATCGGCGCCGCGACCCAGCAGCACTTGAACAATCTTCGTATAGCCTCCTGCTGAAGCTGCAATAAGCGCAGTACCATAATAGCCTTTTATAGCGTTAACATCGGCGCCATGATCCAGCAGCACTTGAACAATCTCCGTATGGCCTCTTGCTGAAGCTGCAATAAGCGCAGTGCTAAGGTTGCCTGGTGTAGTGACATTAACCTTAGCGCCATATTTCAGCAGCACTTGGACAGTCTCTGTATCGCCTTTGTCTGAGGCCATAATAAGCGCAGTGCCCCAACCGTCTGATGTACAAGGAGTGACCTTAACATTGGCGCCATGATTCAGTAGCATCTGGACAATTTCCATATGATTGCAGGATAATGCTGCAATAAGCGCAGTTCCAAAGATGTGTGACGTAGAAATATCAACATCAGCGCCACGAGCCAGTAGCGTCCGGACGGTCTCTGTATGGCCTCCCATTGAGGCTGCCTGAAGCGCAGTGATATCGTTCGTTATGGCATCAATATGCGCGCCACGATCCAGCAGCAGCTGGACGGTCTCCGTATAGCCTCTTTCTGATGCTCTTTGAAGCGCAGTGCCGAATACACCAGTCATGTTAACATCAGCTTTATGATCTAGCAGTACCTGGACAGTCTCTGTCTGGCCTCTTCCAGAGGCTAGAGACAGCGCAGTGCCTTCACTTTCTGATGCAATAGCATTAACATCGGCGCCATGATGCAGCAGCGTCTGGACGGTCTCCGTATGACCATTTTGTGACGCTAGACACAGCGCCTGCCTGATATCTATATCCGACATGTCATTGTCGGCTGTTCCTTGCAGCAACTCTTGGATTACAAGATTCAGCCCAAGATAGCTGGCGAAAGAAAGAGTTGACCAGGACTGCCATTTCGCCCACTCCCGGCGAGAAAAATAGTATCGCGCCCAAATGTAGCGCGCACAGCAGACCGTGAGCGCCGCCGTCTGAAATCGAGAAGCATCATGGACATCCTGTGAGGTGTAGTGCAGAGGCCAGTACGTAGCGGCGTATGAAAGGAATTTGTAAGGAAAGGCAAGTTCAACGTAGCCTTTATCGGCTGGGAGGTCCGGCAAGAGGAGATATCGTAGGCATGCCGATGATAGCGTGCTGTGCGATTTCGGCATGGTAAACCGACCCTGCCAGTTCCCTTCTCTCGTTGAACTAAGAAGGAACTCTCGGGCTGTTTGATGAATGAAGGATAGTCTCCCGTCATGAACACTGATGAAGAGGCCGCATAGATTCTTGACGCTGTCCTTGAAAGTATGAGGCGGCCAGAGTGCATCTCTTAGCGCTTCGTGGGACCCGAATCGCTCTTTTTCTGTAGCCAGCGTCAAGGCGTAATTCGCTTCTTCCAAAGAAAGGGGTCGTCCTGCGGCAAGAAGGATTTGGAGCAGGGTTTCAATGTAACGCGAAGTTTTACTTCTCTCCAGTATCTTCTCATAAGCCTCAGAAATCTCTGATGGCAGACTGGACAGAAGAGTATCGATGTCGACGGGTCTACTATATTCGCTCGGGCTGCCCTTGATAATGTTGATCGTGAGGTGGAGCCAGAGATATGTGCGGTTCTCCATACTCTTCAGTCGCTCGGCGATTAGGCAGCGAGCTTCCTTCCCAAAACCCTGTGCAAATTCGTTCACTCTAGCGTCGATGACCAGATTGATCTCGTGGCCAATCTCCGCAGACTTGTCATCGCCATCAAATCGTAGGTAAGTCGCAGTGTTAGAGAGTTGTCTAAAAGGAAATTCGATAGCGTCGTAGGGTCGACTAGTGACGAGGAATCGGAGTCTTGATGGCTGCTTGGAGGAATCCCGATATAAGCCCGTGAGTCCATCGATCAACATCTTCCTGCTTTCCCCTTGACATTCGTCCAAGGCATCAATAAGGCAGATGATTTCGCCACAATTTGAAGTGCTGGAACATTGTAGGAAAATATCCCACAGCTTGGAAAATGATTTTGTCAGAGTCTCGCCAAAGTTCTCATAGCTGGTAAGAGCTTGTTCAAGGAGGCTGCCGGTAAAGCCTTGGCTGAAAAGCTGGTGGAGTATTGCACAGAGGGCGTTGTGCGCGTACATTCTGCTTTCATCGCCATCCTTGAAGAAGAAATAGCAGACGGTAGACGTTTTTACGTTGGTAGACAGCCGTTTCTCGTCAATTAACGCTCGTGAAAGGACAGACTTTCCACAACCCGGACCTGCAGATACCCAGAGAAGACGGGAGTTCTCGCTGTCGCGCCAGTTGCGGAACCTCTCGTCCGCGAAGAACCATTCGCAGGTTCCATCTACCCTTGGCGGATTGAAATCTTTGTTGCCCTGGTAGTCGGACGCGAGGAGGTGGAGGAGCTTGGTAGCTTTCTCTTCATCGTAAGCCTTGCGAGCTTCCAGTCCGTTCTCTTTGACGGCCTCGCGAATGTCTTCAAGAATATCCCGCGACTCTTGTATCTCACGTAGTTGCTGCTTCCATTGCTTGTTGATATGCTCAGCATCGAGAAAATTGAGGACACTGCGACACTCTTTGTTGCGTCGGTCGATGTCCTCTATTTTGCTGCCCCATTCTCCAGGGCTGGATATGTCGCTCAATGCTCGAGTTAGCTGCCTCTTTGAAAGGTGACAAATGACCTGCGCTTGATACTCGATGATGTATGAGTACAACTTGGCCAAAGATTCGAGAAGATTCCGCTGAGACGGGTCATCTAGAGACGGGAGATGCGTCTCCTCACAGATTCGCCAGTATACTAGAACATCGCCGATGAAATTCAAGCCCTTTAGCATCGCTTCATTCTGGGTAATGCCGCTGGTGACAAGCTACGATCATTAGCCAAGGCCGAGGAGAGCAGAGGCCAAAGTAGACTCACTGGGAGAAGAATCGAGACGCCGGACCACGCGAGTGCCGCATATGGCTGATTGCTTACAGCAGACTTGACGATCAGTTCAGACCAGAGGAGAAGCTTCGCCAGCCTCTCAGCTTGCTTGCGAACCTCGATGTCTGTGCCGAGGAGAGGGACAATCCATCTCTTCTCCTCTCTGTTCTTTATGGCCCTGTCCACGATGGCTCTGACGAATTCTGGAGTGGAGAGGCTTGCATCGGCTGCAGCGTCGCCTTGCAGGGAGGATAGATACTTCTCGTAGGCAAGCATCAATTCGCCCTCCCTCTTTTGGACCATGCTGAATGCGAGAGCCCACGGGTCACTTTCAGTGTGCATCAGAGTAGCGGCCGCTTCAGATGCTTCCGGCAATTGAACTTCGTGTGACTGAACCTCCAGTGGATGAGCTTCCTCGGGCTGAGCTTGCTGGGGCCGAACAGTCTGTGGTTGAGCAGCCTGTGGTTGGACAGTCTCTGGTTGAACAGTCTGTGGTTGAGCAGCCTGTGGTTGAACAGTCTCTGGTTGAACAGTCTGTGGCTGAGCAGTCTGTGGTTGAACAGTCTGTGGTTGAGCAGTCTGTGGTTGAGCAGTCTTTGGTTGAGCAGTCTTTGGTTGAACAGTCTGTGGTTGAACAGATGACGGGGAAGTAAGCGCGAGATTGTCAGATGCTGCGGAAAAAGGCGTTCCCCCCTTTGACTCTGATTTGTGAGGACGCCTCTTCAACTTTTTCGTCAAGAAGTTCTTGAAACGTAAAAATTTCTGTTTCATTTTGGCGTCAGATAGGATGCTTTGAATAGACTATGCTGCGGACGTGATGGAGAGCGATGAGAGCGACGAGAGCGACGGGAGCGATGAAGAATCCTCATATACGAGACTGCGGCTGAATGTGGCATTCAATTTCCGACTGCGAACCTACCTATGTGCATGCATATACCTGAATGAGGCGCCCAACGATACCCAACCTCTCAACCAATGGTATCATGTCACGAATCCGGAGGCTGCACAGCGCATCCATGTATGTATTCACAATCTCATTAGCCGTGTCTCAGCCGCCCATGTAGCCTCGCCACAGTCATGCATGGGACTGGTCTCTTGCTCCTGTCGGCATGCCCTTTGAGCAAAAGTGTCCGCGGTTCAGCTGGCGTGCTGCAGCTGTTCAGGTCTATAACGGTCTCCAATGGGAATTGAATGCTTTGCAGGGCTTGCCTCCTGTTTCAGGTCCTGGGTGGCGATCGTTCAGTGTCGCGATAGAGAGGAGGAACACGCATGGGATTCCACACTCATGGTACGTATCTAATACAAAAGTGCGAAAAGTTCTCCGAAATGTTCATTGTAATGTGTTCTTTGTGGAACACGTTATGGGCCAGCCTCCGTCGCCATTGTGTTTCATCGTGTACACCATGTTCAAACCTCCCCCTAAGTTGTGATTTATACAGAAGCCGCAGTGTTATATTCTTTTCATCGGAAACGGATTCAAGTCTTGCAAAACTGCATCACGTAGATGATAGATTTTTTGGCCGAACAATGATCCTTTACTCAGTGCTGAACATGTTCCGAACGGCTTTTCACTGCAGGATGGAAATGTGATATAACCCGACAAAAGACTTCAACTTCACCCTAAGCTTCCATACGACTACACATCAAATTCTCACGGTAAGTCATTCCTCACAAGCCAGATTTTTTTTCCCCGAGCCGTCTCTACTGCCCGAGAAAGTCTTCTGGGTTTTGGCTCTCCCCCATCACGGAAACACCAAGATGCCCCCCAAAGGAAAAGGTCGAAAGGCGGCAGCCCCAAAGAACCCCCCGGTACGACGCTCAGAGAGAACAAACAAAAAAGCAGCAACACCCGTCGAAGAAGAGATCCCAGGCGGACCAGAAAGATTTGCCCCGTGGTTCCCCCTCCTGCAAAAGATTCGAAAAGACAATTGGAACCGACAGAACAACATCCCGGTCGAAGGCGCCAACTTACACCAGGCTCAGAACCAAGCAAAGAACGAGTTCCCCGATATTCTCGAGAACATAGAACGCTCTCTGAGTGCTGCCCCAAAGGTCTTCGACAACAAACTGGTTCCGCCCAGCGAGTATCCCGCCGTACAGCTGCAGAATGGCGTCCTGACCCCCGAACTGTCCAGACGACCAAAAAACCTGGAATGGCTCCGGGCACGACTCCGAACAGCACGCCACATCACGGACTGGCCTGCCTCCAAATGGCAGTCTTACACCATGCATTCGTACTTGAGCACCACCAGAGAAGCCGTCATGTGCGGCACCATGTCGCTGTTCCAGGAATACCCCCAGCAGCCCGACTACATCAGGACGTTTTGCCAATCCTTCAACGACTTCCCCGAATACGCCCCCTTTTCGCGCGGCATCGAAAAGCCGTGTCCCGGATTCGCCCAGGGCTTCAGGCTCGATGCGTATCCATGCGTCGACGTCGAGTACCTCCACGCCTCGGTCTGCTTCACCCACGGACAAATCTCCCTCGTGCACCCGCACCTCGTCGGCGACTTCGCCTACGGCGACCTCAAGGCCATGGAGGCAACAAGCGCGCGCCACGGTGCGGCAATGGTCTACATGCGGAACATTGCCCTCGCCCACATGCAACATGAGACGTTACCCGACTGTGCAGATCTCATGACGTTTACCACCAACGGCATCTTTATCAACTTTTACGCGCACTTTGAATCGAGGTCGCTGGATGGAAAGGTGCTCTATCACCAGTATCCTGTCCTGACGGCGAATCTGCTGGGGTCGCACCACGAGTTTCTGCAGGGCGTTGCCATGCTGCGGAACTGTCAGGACCATGCTCTGTTCATGGCTACGCGCTTGAGGGATTCTCTGGAGAAGTACCACATACAGAACGGTGTAAGTGCATGGACGTATCGTCTAGATCAGGGAGAGCACATCTTGTCGGAGAGCGAGGACAGCGAGATGGGAGAAGCTCATGATGAGACGGAGTTTGTGAGTGCAGACGGAGGCTCGACGGATAGCGAGAGCAACGATGGCAGCAGCAGCAGCGACGAGGACGAGTGCTATGACACGGCGTACGAAGACCAGTCGCCAAAGAGGCTTCAGGTCCGGGGCCTCATGATGCTGAGACCGAGGAGAGGCGTCGTGCTGCGGAGGGAGCAGAGGGATTCCAGCTCGCAGAAGCGGAGAGCTGGCAAAGGTGCTGATGGGGCGGCAAAGAAGAGGAGGAAGTAGGCCTGTACACACGATACTCAGGTAAGTAGACGAGGTTTCCTAGAATATCACATCTTTCTGCATGTATCAAAAACTGAACCATGAGCCAAAAAAAAAATACGAAAAAAAAATGACACCTGAGGGATTCGAACCCTCGCCTATTTCTAGACCGCGAAGAGGGATGCGCTCACAGTGTGAACTATTCCTGAACAC